>NW_010973023.1:371863-563542 GCF_000737465.1 Haliaeetus leucocephalus | reverse complement strand
AAGGGGGGATTTTTTTTTTTTTTTTTTTTTTTTTTATCTGGGACACAGAGGTACAAACATACCTAATACAAACTCTTGGGTTTTGGTTTTCTTTTTTTCCTCTTCACTGTGTCTGGATGGGGGAAAGTTTTTTTTAATATGAATGATAAAAAGATGAGCTGTAATTCTTTTTCCATTTGGAAACTGAGGGGGTAGAAGATAATAAAGGAGAAAAATATGTTACTGGACCCATTGAGGACATGAAAAATTTTTTACCTTTCAGTTCAGCTTCAACAGCAGAGCTTGGAAAAAAAAAATCTGTAGAAGAAAGAAACATTGTTTCAAGTGAAGCCATTTCAGGCTCTAAACTTGGAACTTTTCCCTTAAAAAATGTTACAGTGCAACATCTTGAGAAATTTGAAACTTAACTCATCTGAAGTAACTCTTTCCTATGAATATTTTCATTTTTAGTGAGGTCTCCATTTGTTCCAATGTCTTAATGAAATATTCCTAAATAAATCTTATGTCCCTAAAAAAAGTGTCTCTTCCCTGCATTCAAACCAACTGTTATTCAAAGAAGGTTTTCGATGAAGGGAGAAGATATGTCAAGTTATGTTTGCATCAAGTAGCACTTAAAAGTTCAAAACCCATTCAGTCATTCTGATCAGTTAGGTGGTACTATGCTTGAGACTGCAGAGAACAGCATGCTGAAAGCTCAGTGCTTTGTGTGTTTCCTTCTGTTTTTAAATTCCTGGCTACAAGCATCACAGAAATTGCTGTCATGCTCTGAACACTCACGTGTCAGAACTTAAACAAATTTTCCCATCAGTCATCCTCAGGTACCCAAGGTACTTCAGGCCAGTACGGTGAAAGGTTCCTGGCTGGGGGCAATCTGGAGCACCCACAGAATGTTTCTGCTGTGTCTTGCCCTCTGGAGTGGTCTCTTTCTCTGTTAAGTGACTGGAGAGATATTCTGGCTGGCTGCATTAGGTCCCTAGACAAGCATGATGTGATAATCTCCCTGTGAAATTCTGGCTCTTAGAAGTGATGAGAACGTCACCATTGACATCTGTGCACCCAGGGTTTCACCTATAGTGACTGAGTGTGACATTTTTATTCCATCCAGTTCTTTTGGGGGCTCTGCTTGTTAAAAGCATAGCCACAAGGAAGATGTCTGGCACTGTGCCTCCTGGGTGACGTCATGGACTGTGATTCTTAAAAGGCTGCTAAGTGCATGGGAAAAAATTTGATCTTGTACAAACAGGACAGCCACATGCAGTTACAGTCAACTTATGTGTTCTGCTTCTCAGTGAATAAAGGCTGTTCAGCTGAGATGCATGCCTCCTGTTTTCACTTGCCAGCAGTTTTCAGCTGACATCACAGTCACACGAAGGCAACACCAAGTAGGAACTGTGTTAACCAGTTTATTTTTTTTCTCTGATCTTCTAATTTTATCTTCTTCTGTTCCTCTCTGTCTACTGTTTTATATAAAACACTTTGAGTAGAAGCATACTGGGGGTTTGTTTTTACTTGCTATTAGTTGAAGACAGTGTAAGACTCTAAGCATGCAGGCAGAGAGAACGGGAATCTGAAAGGTGGTACTGGGGATGATGGGACTATGGTTCTTAAAGTTTTTAGACCAACCAGGCTGCCATCATCTGTCTAACTTTCCCCCAGATTCACCCTCAGGCAAGAGGTAGAAGCAGGACCCTGTGTGACACTTGACATATGCTATGAGACCAATCTGGTCACACAGTTGAGGTGAGTGTAAAAATCCCTGATGAATTGCATCCTTTGCTGTAGAAGGGTCTGTGTGTTTCCCAGCTGCCAGAGAGGGAGCAGTGCTCCACGCAGCCAGGGATGCTTGGTGTCCCGTGGCTTTCTGGTGAGCTGATAACATGCTCTTGCCTGGGTACCAGTGGTAGGATATCGATGGAAGCTCTGCAGCACACAGCTTGTGTAAGGCTAGATTAAAGTATGAACTTGCAAAGGCTGTGAATTCCATTAGTCACACTCAAAAATGCAAAGCAAAACCAGTTGGAACCAATAATAGGAGAAAGCAGAAACTTGTCTACATTTAAAAGCATAAGAATGGCTCTGCTGGGTCAGATCACAGGTCTGTCTGGCTTGCTGTCTTGTTCCTAGCATGGTCTGGGTGTAGAGGTCTGGAGAAAGTGTAAAAATAGAACATGTATGTAGCAGTACTTCCCCCGGATACTCTCCAAATCTCCAGCAATTGTAGCTGGAAGGCTTCCTGAGCCAGGGATTGTTTCTTTGTGTTTATTGATTCTAATTTTTATTTCAGAAAATATTTGTGCTCTCCTCCAGCATAGGGAATTGCAGAGGGTCCTGGGTTGCAGAAGCAGCAGGGTAACTAGCCTTGCCCGAATGCAGCATGACCTCCTAGGCAGGACTGCAAAACGCTGTTCTGCGCGTAGGTCGGCTTGGTCAGGCTGTTCTTCCTCCCTGTGAGGCTGTTTGTCTGGCAACCTGACTGTGAGGACAGCTTGTGATCACGGCATGCAGGAGGTGCCAGCCTGCCTTCAGTTCCTGCCTGTGGTGCCAGTGCAGGCCTGAGGGGTCAGTGGGGTGGGTGGAGAGGAGATGCTTCATCCTCATTCAGGAATATCAGGCAGGGAGAGGGTGGTACTCTCAGCTCTTAAACTGGTAAGTAAGGAAACCCAGGCTATGGTATAGGTATATCCATCACTGTACTTGAAAAGACTGTTCTGTGCAGAGGCTGAATTAGCTCTCAGATTAGGATATCCAGTTTACTGCTGCTACAAGCAGCCATGTGTGTGCTGTCTCTTCATGAAGTTACCTTGGATGCCCTGGCTTTCTGTGTCCATAAGGTGGAACATGACTAGGCTTTGGCTTTCACCAGGGCAGCAACAGGCCCAGCACTTTTACAGGCACTTTGCAGTTGAAACCAAGTCAAATTTGCATTAGACATCACAGGCTGAAGTCAAAGACATGTAGGGATAATGCCGAACAATAATCCTTGCCATATCACTGGACTGTACTAGAAGTCATTCTTCTGTACTGAGGCTGTTCTAGTAACTAGCTGGCAGTTAGTAAAGAAAAAAATGTGTCACCATTAAAGATGCTACTAAGCCTAGCCCATTTGTCTGCTGGTGGAGACATTCCTTGTCTGGCTTCCTCGTGAATCACAGGGAGAGTGAAAACTTACTTGTCAAGCCTCCTACTCAAACTTTTCCTGAGAATATTAATTTAGGGTCCTGATGCTGTTCTCCAGAAGCCTCCTATGTAGCCAAGCCAAGAGAACAGGAGGGACTTCAGGAGCTGGTCCAAAGTCCTACAGCTTCCAACCTTGTTTGTGCCATGAAGTTTCCACTGTGGCTTTGCAAGACCAGAGAGAGAGAGTCCAAGCACCAAACTGACTGGTGTATAAGATGCAGTTCACAAGTTTCAGTGCATCATGCTGAGGTCAGTGGGATCCAGGTAGAAAGGCACACTTTTCCTCTCTATCCAAACTGTGATATGATGCAAGGAGCTTCAGATATAATTCCAAGAAGCACTGTGTACCACTTTTTTCCAGTGTAATCACTGTGATATCAACTCTATTACTTTGTTTATCTGCCTTTAAAAGAGGTACTGTAATATTTATTTCCCAGTATGGATTTACAGTTGTTTTATTGCTTAGGAAGAATGGATAAAGATGCAGATCTGAATGAATAGAAAGGTCTTAAGGCCAGAGTTTGAATCCAGTACTCAAGAGGGTGACATACATTTTCCCTAGTGGTTCCAGGAAGATTAGAGTAAGTACTTTGCAAAATAGGTGACTTAATCTTTTGGGATTTTTCTGTGTCTTGGTGAGCTACCATGCTAATAGGAATACTGTTACTTTAAAGATTGATGCCCTCCTTTCCTTTTTGTGCACCAAACTAAATGCTAGACCTTCAACCACAAGCCTTGCTTTAATTAGGTCTGCTTCAAACAGCAGACATACACACATGCTATGAAGAATTATGGGCTGTCGCTGCCAAGGATGCCATCAAATAACTGAGTGAAAGGGAACATTTACAAACAAATAAAACCCGTTATTAAGGGGATTATTAATGGAAGGTCTTTGAACAAAATAACCCTCTCCCCCTCAAAATGTCTGAGGTTATTTCTTTGTAAGCTCCTCTCTTTTTTTCTTTTTAGTAAGCCTTATGGGAAAATAAATACCACACAGTTCCTCCAAAAGAAGTGACTGAAGAAGCAGTCAGCATCATATGGGTCAGTTCTTTGGGACCTGGAGGTTTCGCAACAGCTCATGTCATGTGTCTGTACACCCCTGCCATTTTGCACAGATGTACTGAACTTTACAATCTGGACTAATTAGCACCAGGCCTGAAGAGTAGCTGTGGAGTGGGAATTCAGGAGTCGGGGGACAGAGAAAAATAATTCATAGAGTTATTATTTGGTTTTGGTTAGCTAGGGAAAATGTTTGCAGAGCTGGAAAATACGACTTGGCACTTAGGGTTTCATTTTGCAAATGGGGGTGAATAGCTGGGAGACAGGGGAAGTGGTCTGTTTTCCTGGTTTTCAGATCATGTAGGCAAGAGTTTGCCTGTCATGTCGTCTTTGCTTGCCATGCTAGATATTAAGGCCTTGCTGTACTGAGCACTGAGCTGACAAAGTGAGAACGGTGGTTGCTTGCTTTGTTTTGCTGCTGGGAGGTCACTGCTTCTGGGCAGAGCAGCAGCAGTGTGTGTCCTTCCCCAGCAGCTCCAGTTCAGCAACACCTGGTCTGTGTGCCTGAGAGAGCTCTTCATGTACTGGGCTGGATATATCAGTGCCTGAGGAGCAGATGTTCTCTCTTTTGTGCCATGTTTGCTGTGGGAAGAGCTGGGAGGACAGCTCTCTTAAATCACTGAAGATCTTGCTTCCTGTGAGAACCCGGTCCTGGCTCAAAGATGGCTAGACAGATGAGGAATGCCAACGAAAGAGAGGAGGAAAGAGAAGCCCTGAGAAAGGAACTGATTTCTCCATTAGCCTTTTCATCGGGCAAGTGGCAACGTGAAGAGAGCCCACATCTCCTGAGGGTCTATCTACCTTTACGTTTGCTCAGCCAGTTGCTCATAGCCTGAGTTACAAGGTGACGCTACATTCCTTGTCCCTGTTACAGTACTCCATTCCTGGTGTGTATCATCCATTTTGAAACCAAGCAGGGCTGATGGACCAAGTTCAAAGACACTTTTGCCTACAGTAGCACCTAGTTTACCTACAAAAGCGTGTGTTGTTGCTGAGGAAAAGGACAGGTCTTGCTGTGCAATTCTGACTGTCAAGGGTGAGGTGATGCTCCTCCATGCTGATGTGCTACAGGCAGGGTGAGGGAAGCGTATTTCTGAGCTGGAGACTGACTGGGGCTTTCAAGGGAAGCCAGGGCTTTGCTGGGAAACTCAGAGCAGTTTGGCAGATGCTTGGGGGCTGGAAGAGGTACCCAAAAGAGAAAGGCAGGAGTTGATCAGTGCGAAGAAGAGGGAGGGCAAGGCCAAAGTACCTGGGATAGAGGAGGCAGCCTGTACTCCATCAGGGGACCTAGCTTGCTTGTGCAGCTACAGGAGTCAGGGTCCTGCAGCTTTCTAGTATTGCTTCTGGTCTGACTCTGGTCGTGAGCTCAAGCAGCTGGTAGAAAATGGATGATGCAGAAGAAGCATCTCTGGAGTTGGAAACAGTAAAAGGCTTGGCTTCTTCCACAGCAAATGTTTCCGGGAATCAGGACGGAAAAAAATTCAGCTGGATTAGGAGTGTGCAGCTGGGAACAAGGACCCTGCCAGTTCCTCCCTCCTTGCTGTCACTGCGAAGGAAAGCAAGGGAATGCGTTTAAAGGGATTTCACATGATGCAATTGCATCCCTTTCTTTGGGAGGCAGAGGCCTTGCTGATGTCTGTCTTGCTTGCATCCGATGTGGATTGCCCCTGAGGGCCACGCGCTGCTTGCTCTCTGCCTATGCAGTCCAGCTGCCGTTTGCTCCAGATGAAAACCCCTGGTCTATGAAAACCAAGGAGCTGACCTGTTGCTCTGATGAATGAAGCACCTATTTAATGTGTGGCACTGCACAGCTTAGTGGGAACCTGTGAAGGGGAGTAAATGGGATTTGCTCTCTATTAGTGCTCACTGGTCTCTTCCTGCTGTCTCCGTAACATAGTAGAGCCCCTATGAGGCCTAATTCAATGCATAGTGCTCTCGGCACTTCTGAGCACCAATGTCCTGTGTCACCTAAGCTGTGCAGCTCCCACAAATGCCTGGAAACCCCACGTCCTGAGTGTGGCTGAACTGGCATTCATAGGAGCACTGTGTTCACCAGCAAGCAGCTTGCAGTATTTAGACTATGGTCTTCAGTGGCTGAATACAAAACCGAGATCCTCAAGTCCTCCTGTTCAGGGGCTGCCTCATGTCAGAAGCATGGGCTGGTTGCAATACTTTCCATGTTGTACCGTCATAACTCTTGCATCTGGTGGGGCATGTGCCCAGCACGGCTGCTGCTGGGAAGGGAGGCCAGTGTTTAAGGATTTGGATGCAGCTGCAGCAGAAGAGGTCCCAAACCTCCACAACCCGGCTTCATCCCTTGCTGTACCCAATAAGGCAAGCCCAGAGCACAGGATTTACCTTATGGCTGAGGTCTCCCACCAAATCTACATAAAAGAAGGTAGCATCCTCCCTTTATTAGGTGGTTGGCTTGTTCAGAGATGGAGACAGGCCTTTTGCCTTTGCTGCTCAAACCCTTCCCTTGCTGGGAGCGTGCCCAGACAGACTGCAGAGCAGCTCTAGCTCTTCCAGGCCAACAATTCCTGTGTGCAGGAGGCAGGGAGACCTCAGCCCTGCACCTTGAGTGCTTGCCTGGTCTGAAGGGAGGGCTCAGTCCTGGCTCCTGCTCCAGCAAAGGAACTTTAAACAAAGTCTACACGTTTGAATGAGAAGCACCAAGAGCAGCCTTCTTGTCCCCTTCATAGCCTGTTGCCTGGTACTTACTGTGTGCTCCTACCATGTGTTTAAACCCCCCCCAGTGAACAACAGGATCTCAAGGAAGATATAAGAGCAAGCAGGATGTAAGCATCATCACCTGGTAGGGCTTTTGACTGGCACAGGGAGCAGGGGGTAGGTGTATGAGGGGTAGGATGCAGTGGAAGATGTGGACAGAGAGATCTGTGAGTAGCTAACTTGTTGTTTGGAAGTGGTTTCCTGGCTGCTTGCACTTGAGATGACATTGTTGGCTTAACTAGAGGGGTTGCTGTCTTCTGTGCTGAGCAGGAGGGGAGGATCATCAGTGCAGCCTGCATCTTCTGAGTGATGAGAAGGAGCAATACTTCAACAGACATCCTTCCCTTCTCTCTTAATAGCGTAAGATGATCGGGGCAGCTGTGCTTTATAGTTTCTGGTCTAAACCCATGCCACCTTTATTTTGAAAGCTTTCTTGTGTCGAATGCTCATGGTCCTGCCTGTACAACTGTGCTTCCTGAGATCCTTGCTTATAATAGTCCTCTGCACTTTCTTTCTTTGGTGGTTGATACTCTCCAGTTTTGCTTCTAGGTTTGCTTTTGCTCTCTCCGCCCACTTTCTGCATACCCTCATTGGTAGCCTTACATTTGCTTGAACCTCTCCCAGCTGTTAGTATGACTGGTGTCTGAGCAGCACGCAGTTTCATGTGTGACTTTGGCACACAGTCAGCTGAGGACCACATGCCGGCAGCACTGTGTGATTGAGGCTCTTTGTAAGTCCACTATTCAGTACTCCATAGGAGGCTGCAAAAGAAAACAAGACTTAACATAAGGCCATAGAGAAAACATTGCACTTGGGTGTTTATTTCTTTTCTCAGGGTCCACTTGTCCACTATTTCTTCCAGTCTGCATGCAAAGAAAAGCCCTCCGTGTCAGTAGGTACACATAGTGACTCTCTCTCTCTCAAACAGATCTAAGTTAGTACACAGGAGGTCCTTGGGTTCCCCTTAGTCTCGGCCAGGTTCTGCCACATCAAGTGACACCACGGTGGGTGCATAGCTAAGCAGTATCCATGGGCTTACTCTGTGTAGGTAAGGATGGCAGAAGGATGGAAGCATAGTAGGCAGTAACTGCGCCATTAAAGGTTGAGTGATAAACCTATCCATAGGGATACACAGCTTGTTGTAGTCAGATGTGTGAAGAGGGAAAAGTACTGATGGAGAAGGTAGGATTTGGGTAATTTGTTTTCCCCAGATATAGTTTAAGAAATGTTATTTGAAAACCTTTAGATTTAACAAATCAAAACAAAAAAAGGAAATAGATTTCTTAATTGCATCTAATTGATAATCTGGCTGCTTTGGAGAAGAATAAGTCTTAATGCAAAAATATCTGTTTTCGTCAGAATAAACATTTTCCACGGGAGTAAAGAGTTGGAACATTTTGACCCGTTCCTGCAGCAATGTCTCACTCCTGACTGCATGTAGTTAGTTTGGAAGAATAAGCTTATTTAAGGGTTCAGACTATTAAAAACATCTGCTTTCCCATGTATCCTGAAACACTGCAGTATTTGAAAATGGAGAACATGTATCATTCTTGTCCTAGCCACCATAAAACATCGGCTCCACAGTTTAAATTGTGGGATTTTAATTATGGTGTGGATATATTATTCAGTCTTATGTAATGCGCTTTTGGTTATGGTGCTGTGATCTCCTTTCCTTGGTTGGAACTGGGCCAGGTGACCATATTTGCAGTGTGTGGCCAAACATCAAATGCATCCACATAAGCAAAGTAATCACTTCCAGACTAAACACATTTCAAATTTGTTTAAAATATTGAACAAGCTTCATCAATGGGAGATGGCTTTTCTGTGACATCAAGCTATGTTGATGTGTCACTGCTGATGCCAATCTCTTTTTCTCATGTTTAGGTCTAAAAGCACTGACTCCCCTGAACTCCACTGAAATTTTCCTTTGACTGTGGTAACTCTTGGCTGAGCACTAATCTCTGTTTTATGTCTGAGCATCTCTAAGTATTAATAGCTACATCTTCAGTGGCCCCTGTGGAGCAAAAAGTTATACAGTTTTCTTCCTCTTTCAGATGGGAAAACTGGATCATGAACAAACAATAATCCTCATCTGTTTAGCTTGGAATGACTTGGGGGAAGCTGGTGACAGTGCTAGTGGAAAGCAGAGGTTTGGCATTAGTTGAATTCACTAGAAGACCCTTATTTCTTTAGCAAAACTGCTGGTCATCAGTGAGAAAGGCAAGCAAAGATGCTTCAGATCTCAGCTGTGCTGGAAGAGCAAGTAGAGCCCATGTACGTGTGTGACTTCTATCCCTTCCAACTAATACAGTTTCATAGTTATGATTTTTTTTAGGCTTTTTTCTGTTTTGATGTTTCATCCTTATGTTATTGTGACAGCATGCTTTTAATTCTTGCTTTCTTTGCCTTTTTATTTAATTCTCCAAAGCACTAAAGTAGGAGTCTCTACATTTATATTGTGTTTTTGAGACAGAGCAGTGAGCAGCGAGAGCTTCAGCTGAACTGCACATATTCTACATCTGTTATGTGCTGATCTGATCATGTCTCACACTGCTATGTCTGGCACCAAAGGCAGTGAGGATGTCCAGTGCTTGAAGGGTCTTTTGTAAGTGGTCCCACAGCAAGAGGGCAGCAGTGCCACTGTAGGTGCTGGCCGTGAGATGTGATGCTTGGCTAAAGCTCTGCTCACGTTACAGAATAGGGGTGAAACAGTACAGCCCTCCTGCCTACATATATGCTCTTTTGCTAATTTGGCTGTCTTCTTGCTGGCTACATTTCTGCGGTTGTGGAAAGAGTTTATAATGCATCTGTGGTCCTTAAAGATTCTCTGGCTCCCTGTTTCTCTGGAGTGAAGGGTGCTATTAAATATAGCCTCCTACCAAATTCCAGTGACTAATCACACACAGACCATAGTCCCAAACCAGCCATGACTCAGACACCAAAGACCCTCTGAGTAACGCTGCAGGAAGAGCTAACACGCTTCTTCCCTGGCCTTGCACAGGCAATGGGAATGCTGAATAAGAGCAAACCAAATAACACAAGGGTGGTTCCTGAGACAAAAAAAAAAATAGGCGCCTGTAGTCACTAGGTATTGTCCAATGTTAATGCTGAACTTTCACATGGCCACAGCTGAAGAACAGTGAAGAGACTGAACATAGATGCTGTAAGGGTCTGGTGCAGAGTCAGCTGGTTGGCAGCGTGATAAGAGAAGTTCCCATCATGAAGCTTTCCTTTATGTTTAACAAGATATTTAAGCATATACCTCAGGGCAGAGAGGAAGTCTTGGGCCCAGTGACACAGTGTTTAAGCTTAGGCGTAAGTCTGAGCATCCTACTGGAGTAATGCTTTGGATGAGAGTTAAAGGATGAGTTCCTGATTGAGCTCTTTCCCACTCAGAGATACAGTTTTCATCTTAGACTTCTTATGTTCTTTACAACTGAACCCTGCCTTCCCCTTTTAAAATAATTTATCTTGAATAGCAATGTACTCAGTCATTTCAACCTGCTCCTGTAATGTTTGTGCTTGCTGCAATTATTTTTGTACATTCAAAAGGGTCATTTATTTCTCCGATTGTACCCAAATAGTAAAGGACACATTGAAATGGATAGCGTACAGGTTTTTTTCAAAATCATTTGAATACAAGAATGAAGATGGAGAGTTTGTGGCAAGTTGCTGTGTTTATGAACAAATGGGCTCAAAGGAATTAGCTTCCCAAAGCAATTGCAGCTGTTTAAAAGTCCTTCTAAATGCTTCTGGCTTTTCTGAACACATTCTTATCAGTATGTTTATTTTAAAAAATACTCTTTTGTCTACTGAGAAATGTCTATTCTGGTTTTTTTTTCAGAACATGAAGTTTTGAAACTTAAAAAAAAGCCCCCATTTATATACTAAGAACAATCAAGATTTTCTTTAAGAAGGTGCTTTCCTCAAAGTTTTTATTTTGTTAAGAACATGGCATTCAGAGATGAGGCTGGATGCATAGTTTTGTCATGTTTATGAAGTCATGAAAACATCTGGATACATTATGGAAACCCTCAACCAAAAACTTTTTGGAGTCTCTTTTTTATGTAATCATCCAGGCTTATTCCACTGAACTATGTATTTATTGGATTTGGATGGAAGATGAGATAAGAAGCAAACTGATATTGTTGAATTTAAGTGTATTGTTAAGATTGCATCACTTTAGGGATGTTAAATTGTGAATGTTAATTGTGTGCACTTTTCAGTACATAATTGCTACTTCTACAATTGATTCACAACAATCATGCTCATCAAACAAATCAACTAGAGAGCAATGTCTCTTCAATGTGTACTTAAAACAATATTGTGGCATGCCCTTTTCCTTTTTTTAAGTGTCAGAGAGCAAAGAAACAGAGTAAACTGTGTGCATGTCCCTGAGTTTGCAATGCCTCACTCATGCTTGACTTCATTAGCATCAGTTACTTAATTATGAAGTGGGAATATGTTTGTAGAATGAAATATAAAGGTTTTGTTTCTGTTGAATTTTTTTTCAGAAATTTAAAAAAATTTTCTAGTGCTTTCAAATACCTTCATCTTTTTAACACCCTCCTTTATCTCATTATAGTCTTCAACTCTGGGAAAATTATAGCCCCTTGAAAGTTAATTTAAAGAAAAACTCCCCCTCTGCTTCCATAGACATCAGAATGAAGACACTGGACAGCATATCTGTGCAGGCCTGACTGCTTCATTTGCCACTAACTTTTCAGTGTTTCAGTTTTACTTAAATCTCTTCTAAATAGCAAAAGGAAAAGTCAAATAACAGTAATAAAACCTGAGGCACCACTTAGTATGCACTGTCGCAGGATGAAGAGCTTCACGCTGGCTCTGTTCCTGTGTATCTCTATTGCTGCTAAATACCAGTGTATGGAATAATGCAACATGTGGTGTATCAATGACCTGTCCTTATTATCATTCACCTCTCTCCAGTCTTTGTCTCCTATAAAATTATTGATAATGTTTTTAACTGTTCTTGAAGTCTGATATGTTATAATACTGTTACTTGCAGATGTGCTGATACCCACTCTGTTAAGAATAGCTGTATTAGGTGGGCCCAAGGGTCCATCTTGCCCAGTATCGTGTCTACAGCAGTGGCCATGAGTGGATGCCTGAAAAGGGTGAAGCTTAAGGTTGGTATATGTGATGTTTCCCCCTTACACTCTCCTGTCCTTCAGCAGTTTTCAACCCAGGAGCTACTTGAGTCTATTTATCTCCAGGTTCTTATATTTTTTACTACTATGTCTCTGCCTTGAAATTTTTCAGATATCACAGATATACGTAGCAGAGTGTCTATTTCCAGGCTGAGCAGAAGAGTTCAATTAAGCTTCTTATTAGGGTGACTTTCAGTTTTCCCACGTAACAGTGTCAGAGCAGGTTAGTCTGTAATGAGAATTACACCTCTGTAAGTATTTCCAAAGAAGCCCCTGAAGTAAACTACTTGAAATGATACAATGAAAGAAGAATGTGATAGCTATAATTTCTCCCTGTTTGCAAGGCCAAAAGAAGCTGGAAGAGAAAGGAGGAATGCAAACAGAAATATACGGGAATATGACCATTGATGACAGTAACTTTGTTCTTCGTGTTGGGAAGTTTTCTGCTATCAGCCCGCTTCAGGACAGCTGGTGACACCTCGGGTTTCCTGCATACACAAGTCATTCACTGGATTCAACACAATGAGTGAGACCCTCAGTAATCAGTAGAGAAAGACTGATAGCAATGAAATGGTGCCAGTTTACACCAACTCATCTTTGGTTCTAGGGTTAGTCTCTGCTTTTGTTTCTTTTGAGCCAGTGCTGAAATTGCTAATCAGTGAAGGAGCTAATTAGTAGGACAAAACACTTTCATGGAGCAATTATTTCCCCACTTTCCAACACTGCTGATAGTGTTGGAAAAGGCCATGTTTTCTCTGTGGTCTCCAGGTAGCACACAGGTTTGAAGTGTTTCAGTTTCTTGCAATCCAGATATACAATGGTGTAACTGTCTTCAGTTGTGCTCTGCAGGAAAAAGAGGTGGTCAAAGAGTACAAAGGCATTCCTTACTACAAGGTGGGACGTAACCTGGGATGCTTTCCAACAATCTGTGCCTGAAACTGAAGCCAGCCAACGACTGGAGGAGAGTTCCCAGTTTCTTGAAATCCCATGTCTTAATCTAGGCTTGGGGGGGTTGCCGGACTGTGACAGCTAAGGGAGACCAGAGCAAAGATAACTGCTACCTACAAAGCTGCTGTGGGAGAATGGCTTGTATCTGAGCTGAAAACAGGTCAGAAACTCGCAGATCAGTGCCCAGCAGCAGCCATGGGAGAAAGCAGCTGAAAGCAAACAAGCATTGGTTTTACATTGTTTCCAAGAACTGGCTAGGTCACCTCCTTATCTGTGATTTATGTATCTCCAGAATAGGCTGCTCAAAGATCTGGATGAGAGGGCTCACCACCTTGGAATTAAAGCTGGGAAATGCTTTTGGAAAAACAGAACATGTGCTGGATGAGGATAGTGTTGTCCCTCTGGCCTGGCAGGTTTGGGGGGGGGGGAGTGTCGATTAAGAGGAGAAACTGATTATATTATTTGGAGAGAGGTATTCCTTGGAAGAATCATGATTTACTTACACGGCATGTACGTGATGTCCTGTTGCTATGATCTCAAAAGAAACAAAACAGTTTCCTTGTCAGAAATCTCCAACTCTCTTCAGCAGGCTCTGTGCCTCAAAAGCTCTGTCTGCCTTCCTCCTTATACAGGCGTGCCTCCTGCTGCTTCCTTTAGGCTTTCTCTTTTGCTTAGGTACTTGAAAGACACAATGCCTTGTCTTTATTTAGGTCTGTGATTGTCTGTGGATCTCAGAGTCAGACGTTACCAGCTTCCAAAGTAATTGTGTGTTTATAATATTCTGGAAGGACGGAGATTTAGCTCTGGAGTAAAATAGATGACATTTCTACTGACTTTTCTTTTGCATCTCACTCTTTGGACTGTGTATAGCTTTTCTACTTTTCACCAAATGGTAGATTCTTCACCCCTTGTGGACTTTAGAATAAGATCGAAAGATAGGCATGATGAAGGATAATTAGATTAAAACCAGTGTTTGGTTGAGGTAATGTGGTGCTTCCTTCTGGCCTTAGTCTCTGAATTTATAACTGAAGGACATGCAGTGCCTAGTGTCAAAGCTGTCGTGGAAAGTAGATAAGTGTGGAGGACAAGAAGAATGTAACACTGAATTACAGGAGAGAGAGTATCCTATAGCAGGGTGGGATAATCTGGTCCAGGTGGGAGCACATGTGCTATCCACAGTGTCTCAGAGCACAGTTATTGCATGAACGATGTTACATGACATTATTGCATGAGTGGACTATGCTCATTCATTTCAGCTCTGTTCTTAGGGCTGACAATAGTGAGAAATTTTATGCCAACCACACCTCCCTGGGGATTTCTTGGCTGTTTGTGTAATCTGTAATCCTTTATATACTGGGCCAGATGATCTCCAGCAATGTGGGGCTTCCCCTTCCTAGGGCGGCTGCTGTTTGCTCCGGGATTTCTCAGCATATTCAGGCAGCAATGAGTCTACCTCTTGCATGGAAGGCTCAGATCTACTCTGGATGCACAAATTGATTGTATGGCATATGCGCAGCCCTCCGAGAACTGGTTTTCACTGAGCTGCCATTCTCCATTGTGCAGGTCTGTCACATATTTGCTGAAATCTTTGACTAATGGAGAGAATCTTAAATGCCTTTCAGACTCAGTCTGTGGGCAGGAGAAAAGCATAAATATGAAGAAATATGACCATATCTGACAGACTGTAAACTGCGACTGATTTATATTCTGTAGTGTGACTGGGCCCTGCCTGAACTGCAATAGAAGGAAGTTTGCCTTGCGATCACAGAGTTGTTACATGTGTATCTATTTCTGTCAAACCCAGTGGGAAAACCTTTGGATCCCATTTAGCAGGTGGAGAGTGAGAAGACTCAGTCACCAAACTTAAGAGTCCGAGCAGAGCTGGTTACTCTGTCCCAGTACATACAGTATTTGACACAAAGATTGATTTCTGCTGGCTCACTTACTGGGGATTTTTTTTTGTTGTTGCATGTTGCAAAATCATGGCCTGTTAATCCCCTGACAGCAACTTCTATTCTCTGCTGTGCACCATGGTGTGAGCTAGACCTTCATTACTCTCAACGTGTGATGAGGAATGGGCAGTTTCTAACCTAATTGCGTGGTCTTGGTCTCCTCCTTATCATCATTCCTAGGTTCCGTAGGACATTTTTCCAAACATCTCATCTCTTACATATGGCCTGCAATGGGGGACAAGATTTTCATAAACCCTTAGCAGCTGTGAGACATAAGATGGGATTTTTCCAAAGCACTTACCCTATGAACTCCACTTCTCTTGAAATAAGTGGTGAATGATCTCCATTTCCGTCGGTCAGGGTTAGAACAACAATAGGAGTTTTGTAAAATCCCACAGATGAAGCCAAGATTTTGGCATTCACCATCCTGAATGAATTCTCTTTAAAGACAAGAAAGAAAATCCCGACAAGAGACCCTAAATGAACATAAAATTTTCCCCATTCATTTCAGCACGCAACGTGGGAGCAGAGAGCTCTTGTGAACTTGCCTGAATGTTCCTGCCTGTTTATCCTATAAAACAGATACAAACCAAATGATCTGAACAAAAGTTGATGAACTTTTCAGATAGGTAAACGTGTAATCTTCAGTTAAATGAAACTTGGCCTTGAAGTATCAAGACTTTTTGTGAATGGCCTCTGCTCTAAGGTAGAGATTGTGACATTTTTCTTAGGCGAAACAGGTTTCTGCTAAAATTATCACCAGTAGCAACCCTGGCCCTGAAATCTGTCATTAGGCTGTAGAGTTAGTTACAGAATTCAGGTCACTAGTGGGTATAGTATTTGGTGGATACGTTCACCAGTTCAGTGGGTGTAGCAGCTACAACCTGTGGTCTAGACTCCCACCAGAATTCACCCCAGGCTGACTCAGCTGCCTATGGTTGTCTTCTCCATTGGCTTGAGGAATGACAGCCAGCAGGGTATGATGCTGTATCACTTCCTTGCTGCGAGCCAGCCCAGAGGGCCATTAGGCATGTTTGACTGGGCCCAGTTCTGGGAGAAAGGCTGAACTTCAATTTCATTGCTCCTGGGGCCTGTTCCCTGAGGCCTAATGTGATGTTGTATCCCCTCAAAAAGAGGTAATACAGCCTTTTCCTGTAGCTGATTAAAATAATTCAGTATCCTCAATATCACCTGGCTTGGCAAAATACTGAAGTTTGAGTGAAAACTCCATTAAAGCCAACTTTTATTTAAGTTCTCCATCTCCCAGATGTATCACTGTAAAGGCTCCAGCTGTCTAAGCAGGCAGAATAGAGCTGCCGCTCCCTGTCTGTGTGCAGTGTGTGTTCCTGGCTCTGCATGTCTGTGTGGTAAAAATAGACATATTTTAAATCTATTGGAAATATTAAGGGCTTAATTATCATCTGCTTTGGAGCTTTTTTCAGCCGAGACTAAAGAGATATGAAGAATTTGGCTGCTGTTCTCTGCTCCTGCACCACCCAGCCATAAAGAGAGCTAAAGCAACTCGGTGGCTACTGTATTTTTAGTGGCCCCTCTGGCAGGAAGAGATTACAGGGAATGCAGCTACCTCAATACCCCCTTGTTCCAGGCATGTGTCTGTCTGTCCCCAACAGACCCCTTGGCTGTGTGCATAGCTGTTGTAGGAGCTAGCTTTATATGAAAGAGGGAAAGAAAAATCTATTTATAGGCAGTCTAAGCGGCACATTATTCAAGGCTAGGTTGTTGACTCATGCCCATCTGATATCATTTAAAGGGTTAGATATTGCCAGCGAACAAAAATAAGAGCTGTTACTCCCTTCTAGTCAATAGAATTAACTGTTCTTAAGCTGACATTTGCTTTACAGCAGAAGAAGCATTGTGTCTCAAGGGTCCTGTTATAAATATATATATTGCTGAAAATGTGTTAATCCGGATTTCCATGGGATTATGGTGATGGAAACAGAAATACGAGGGCAGCAAAACTGGCAGAGAGCCTTCAGCTCTGTTGTCTGTCGCTTATGTTCATGTCTTAAAAGGATCTGCAGAAATCAAGGGGGAAGGAGACAAAAGGCAGCCCTGTTAACGCCAAGTGTTCCTTCTTTTCCACGGTAGAGTCTTGGAAAGGCCCTTCCCTCCTCCCCCTCATCCCAGCCTGTCTCAGGAGTGTTCTCTTTGTTAAACAGAAACTGTTCTGTTTCCTGTCTGTCTTGGGCCATTGGCTTTTGGCATCAGTTTTCAAGCCCTCAATCACTCTCTGGGGATGCGCACTGGAAAGCTGATGGGAACTGATTGCCTATCAGCAGCTGAGATGCAATTCTTGGCTTCACTATTCTTGGGAATCACAGTGTACAGACCTGGAGAGCATCATGCACATAGCCTAAGAGACCAAGCACCTCTCGTGGGCTGAGTGCATGAAATCCTGAAGCAAATGCTTATTGCAAACTTCAGGGCATGAGGGAGGTGGGAGGGAAAAATACCAGCTCATAAAGCTTTGCCTGTTGGCTCAGGAGCAGGGAAAGAAATACAAAAAGAATGAATGTAGTTCCTTTTCTTTTAGGTCACAGCTGAAATTAACCATGAGATATTTAACACTGAAGTGGAGGAGAAAGCTGAAAAACTAGGAGAGCAACTACTTGAAAACCGGTGAGCCAAATGTCTCTTTCCAAAAAGAAAGTTGCAGGACTTCCTTGGTGTAAGGTTGCACTTATCAAAAATATCCTTGTCTTTCTTTTGCACAGCTGGGGTAAAGAAACTGAGGCCAAGGCTCCAGGCATCCTGCTTGAAATGTAGCATATGGGGAGATGCATCAGGCAGGTGGGGAAAACTGGCTGTGAAACAGGCCTCCCATATACACCTTACACTGTGGCTGCTCTGGGCCAGGTTGACTCTGTGAAACCCTAACAGAAGCCATAGATGAGAGAATGGGAAGACAGAGCTGAACTCCTCCTTACAGCTGCTTTAATTCCCTTTGCTGCCCAAGTCTGACCATGATGGCCATCATGTCCCATTGAAGGGATACTAATACCTGCTCTTTAGAGAAGGCGCACCCTTTGGCTCAGAGTAGTGGCAATGGTACCTTGATTGCACTGTTATAATCAAGCCTAATCAACACCAAATAGTGTTTTGCCTCTAGAACAGTTTGTATATATCATGATAATAATAGTCATCTCAGAAATATTCCTGGAAGTGTTTTTTTTTTTTTCCCAAATGAGGATGGGGGCAGAGAAAATGGCATTCGTAAGAGTCAATACCCTAGTTGATCCCAACCCTTTGTGGGGTCTGGAAATACTTCTTTAAAGGGCTGCTCTGTCTCAGTAGATGCATTAATCAAAATTTAGTCTGCTGCTCTTCAGGTTAGAACTGACTATGCTGGGCTGTGCTTTTTCTATCTAACTAGGAAACTTATCCTGGACCTGAAAAAAAAAACCAACTACCCTTCCCTGATACAGATAAATTCCTTTGTAATAAAAACACATTTTCTTTTTCTGACAAAATGAGATTTTTTCATGAGGTGAGTGGGAGAAAACTGCATCCAAAAACACACAGCAAGAAAGCACATCTCAAGAATATAGGCAAAGTAGTCATCAACAATTAGAATAGTCTCTTGGAGATGGGCCTGAAATATCAAAAAAGCCGCTGTCTTTGTGATATGTTGATTAATGATGTGCTAATAGCTGAGACATGTCTGTAATAACTAATTGGTTTTAAAAAAAGCTAAGCAGAGCCAGGATCCTCTTTGGACTGAAAAGGCATTTACAGTTTGTCAGCAAGGCAGACATTAGGATTGTACCCAGCAGCTCTGGTAAATCACAGCCATGGCTCAGCAAAGCCCAGAAAGCACATGCCTAACCCTACCCTTCCTCCAAAAAAACTTGTGATATATATAGACAAGACAGAGCAAAAGAAATATTGCTGCTATTGGAGAAAGGGGTAAAGATGAAGTGAGTTGGCCAAGTCAGGCAGGAGGCCCATGTCAGAGCCAGGAGCTGAAATCACCTCTCCTGAGGATGGTCTTTAATGTTGTTGGCAAAGGCAGGCTCCCCTCTAATCAAGAACTGACCTCCCTGCAGCTCCTTGTGTGAGATCCCCGTGCTCCATAGGACCTGCCACTTGGATCCAGCTTCTTACTTTTATCTTTTTTGCTTGTCTGCCCTTGGTCAGCTTTCCGAGTGGACCATGCTAGAATAAGCATCACCAGTGAAAGGCTTTGAGAGGGCTTTTCCTATTGAAAAAAACAAGCAAACAAACAAAAAAACCCCAACCCACAAAAAACCTTCTCTGATGTTCTTTTTAACCCAAAGTCCCAGAAAAGTTTAATGCCAGGGTGGAGGACTAGGTTGTGCAGTGTGGCCCAAAAGGTGGGGAGGAGAGGGAGAGCAGGAATTAAACCTGTGGCATGTAGTGAGCAGAGACCCCAGCACAGGGCAGGGACTTCCAGGATCTGCTCTGCAAAACCCAGGGGGAGTGGATGAAAGCTCAGCCCTGACTGCAGGCAGGAGGGATGGAGTTAACTGAAAACAGAATTTCACCTCTTTGCTCTTCTGCTCCTCCCTTTTAGGAAATCCTTGAAGAAAGGAGCTGGTTTTACAGAAACAGAGGTGGCCCTAGGAGTTTGAGGGGCTGCGAGGACAGACTGCTTGCCTGCCTGCCTGCTGAAGCCCTGCACCAGAGGCAGAGGCTGTTCCCTGGAGTAAAGGAGGTGAGTGAGCAGGCTGAGCCAACACTGCTGTGTTTGATGGTGGTGAGGAGCATGTCAGCAGCAGAGACATGAAGTGTGCTGAGCAGCAGTGGAGACCACAGGGTGGCCATGCCTGAGCAAGCTCCCTTCCTGCCAGCTCAGCTGTGTTCAGCAGGAGGGCTCAGGCCCTGGGCAGTGAAGCAGGTGCAGGTCTGCATCCTGTACAAGCAAGCACATTTCAGTATGTTGATAACAGACCCCATTCACAGGCCGATTGTTGAGAGCAAGAGGCAGAAGGAGCAGTGTGAGAGGCAGTAACTTAAAATGGGACATTTTCAGAGGAGCTAGTCCAGTCCACCCTGCCCCAGGATGTTCACCTTACAGATAGATGCTTTTCAGTGGGGATGCAGTCCCTGCCTAGTTGCATTTGCCCAATCCCTGACCTTTTAGGTCAGTGGGAAGAGTCCCAGGCAGTCAGTAGGCTTGGGAAAAAGCCCCAAATGACAGAGGAAATTAGACTTTGGGATCTTTAAACTGTTATTGCTGTTTGACTCATGGCTGTGGGTATTTTTCTCTCTGTGCAGCTGTTGGGAGAACTGGGGGTGGCTACTGGGAGATGATTGAATACATGTGACGTCCCTGAGGTAAAACTGCTCTGTGGTGAGGCCTTTAAAGTATTACAGCAATCCTAACAACCAGCAACTCTGACAGGCACTGCTGTCTTGCAGGACTGTTTCTGGGGGAGCAGACATTGGATCTGTTGTGAAATTCCTTGAGTTATTTGTGCAGTGATAGCACCCACCGCCCTGAGCGTTACGTGAGCAAGGTCAAAGGGATGGTCTGTTGCCCTCAAGAAACTTACTGCTTACGAAAGAAATAAGAAATAGAAATAAAGGGGCTGTTGCAAGTTTTAAATCCTAAAAGGAAGAGGATTGGTCAAATGTTGGTGGTGAAGACCAAGCTCCTCTAGCTGCTTTTAGGTGCTTTCTCAAATGGGGCTGGCTCTCTAAGGAGGGTTTTAATGAAGTGAAAAGGAGCTCATCTGCTCCAGAAGTTAGGACTGAGGGTCACCCCATCCTTGTTGGCCAGGTCCTCTATCACTTGTACAGAGAAAGAGAGGCACTTAGCCTCTGACTGCTGTCAGGCTGCAGCTAAGGAAGCCGCATGGCTGTGCTGCTCACAGCTGCTGGCTCCTTTCTCTTCCCAGCTCTGCTTCTAAGAGGGGTCAGAGTCAGGGCAACAATCAAAGTGCCAGGGAAAACTTTCAGTGGTGATAGCTGTAGTTTCTCCTCCATCTGCAAAGCTGAAAATGGAGAGAGACCAAAAAAAAGTCTGAAACCCCATAATGGTGATGATAATCCCCAATTCCCTCATAGTCAGTCTCATCTCACCCCACCCTTTACTTTCTTCTCCAGAAGGAAAATGTTTCCCCAGCATTGCTGGCACCCTTAGCAGGACAGATCCGGTGCAGGAAGTGTGTTGGGGGTCAGGCAGGGAGATAGCATGAAGGGCTGGGCTGGGATGCTGGGTTTCTTTCAGGACAGTGAGTTCAGATCATTGCTCTGCCAGAGGTTTTTTCCACGTGACCTTAAACCTGCCTTTTAAACCCCTTTGCCTCAATTCTCCAGCAATTAAATGGGATAGTACTTTTGTCTGTAACTGTTTGGAGTGTAAGCTCTTTAAGGCAGAGGCTGCTCCTTGTTCTTGTGTACATCTCCTAGCATGCCTGGTGCTGGCTGTAACTGCTCCTGCAATATCCCTTTTAATGAGAGAGAATGAGAACATGTCCTCTTCTCTCTGCTCAGGATCAGCCAGTTCTTCCCCTTTAGGTTTGCTATCACAGCAGTTGCACCACGGTCAAGAAGACAGGATTTGACTCTAAATTGTCCAAGTGTGAAAGCACAGCATGTGTTGTACTGGTCAACCTTGAACTTCACGCAAATCCATTGCCTGAGCCGGAGGGGAACACAGCAGCTTCCCCAACATATGTCTAAATAGAATTGCCGCACAGTATAAATTAGCCAGGCACATTTGCAAAAAACATGAGGCAGTCTCTGCTCAGAGAGGGAAGTCCCTGAAGGCTGTGTCTCAGCCCACAGCATGCCTTGGGACAGGCTGTGTGTATGCTGAGCATCTGGGTCCCTCTGGACCGCTGGGCTCTCACTAGCAGAGCTGGCCATAGGACTCTGAACAGGTGTTGCAAATTTTGCTCCTTCTTTTTTACAAGAAGGGCAAGACCAGCTGTTATGGTCTGAGGTCATTAATGATTTCCAGGATTGCCAGGAAATAGAAAATACTTCTGCAGCATACAATGTGTAGGGCAAACAAATAATATACATACACATGCAAGAAAACAGACCAGGGTGTACTATTTTATGAAATATTACAGTGGAGTGGCTTCCAGCAGTTTTGCCTTAGGAAGCTGCACAGCTGTTTCAAGCTCTTGAGCACTTGGGGAGATGATCTGTATTTGCATGACAAAGGCAAAAACAACATAGTTCTCTACATTACTTCTTTCTTGGTGTGCCATGCAGGGGTGCCTTCCAGCTCCTTGCTCAGAGAGGGGATAGGACTGCCTCTGCCTGCAGCCAAGGATCTCTGAGGTGTTACCTCGTCACTCAAACCCACCTCTTATCTGGAGAACTTGGTGTTTTGGACTGTAGCCCAAAAAGCCAAATGAAAGCCTGCTGAAGCCAGTGGGAATGTTTCCATGAAATGCTCAAGGGTTTGCCTTGGATTTCATTTGCTTTCTGCAAATCTGACCCAAAGCCAGTGGAATGACTCTGTTTTGGGATACTCACACTGTCCCTTAGAGGAGTGTTTCAGAGGTTAGGAAGAGCTCGCTTCCAGACGGGAAGCAGGGCCCTACCAGGAGCACGTGGGGTCCCATGGACCTAATCACCCCTGAAGCCTTATTGAAGTGCTTTTATGGGGCAGGGTCACTTAGCACTGCTGTCAGGCACTTGGGTACAAATCATCTGCTGCTCCCAAGGCAGCTATGCGTGCTTGGAGGTCGGCTGCGACGTCCTCTGCTCATGCAGTTTTGCAACTGGCCATCAACATCTGCCTCAAGGAAGCCGTTGACTTCTCTGGGACAGGCAGGATCAGGCTGTACTCCTAAATCAGTTATCAGGAGTCTCACTCAAGTGGGAGGCAAAAGGGCTTGTGATAAAAATGTCTGGATGTTTCATTTGTGGCTGTCGTGGTTTCAGCCCAGCTGGTAACAAAGGACCATGCAGCCGCTCGCTCACTCCTCCCGCCCCCCTCCGGTGGGATGGGGGGGAGACGGAGGAGAGAAAAAAAAAACCCTGGAACCTCGAGGGTTGAGATAAAGGCAGTTTACTGGGACAACACAAAGAAATTACAACAACAACGACGGTACTAATGAACGAGTATACAAAAAGAGTGATGCACAGTACAACTGCTCACCACCCGGGACCGACGCTCCGCCACTTCCCCCACCGAAAGTCAAGACCACCCCCCGGCCCGCTCCCCATTTATATACTGAGCATGATGTCACATGGTATGGAATAGCTCCTTGGCCAGTTCAGGTCAGCTGCCCCGGCTATGCCCCCCACCTCCCAGGTTCCTGTAAAAATTAACTCTATCCCAGCTGAACCCAGGACAGCGGCCAAGAAAGGGAGCTTAGTTTTCCTGGACTGGCGTAGGTTTCCTACATTTTGACAGTACAGTTTTTGTTTTCACACTATCAAAACATTTCATTTTTATGTACTATGCCTTTTTGATGGAGATCCTTTTATTAGAATATGACTTCAGTATGCTATATACCATGTTCTATTTTTTAACTGTTATTGCAACAAACTATTTCTGTGTCATTGAAAAGGAGAGGGTTTATGTTACCAGAAAAAAAAAATCAGCATTACTTAAGCAAACTATACTATATTTCTGTGTTTTTTTAAGCAATTCACTGATAAATTTTCACAATGCAGTTTTTATTTAATTTGCCGTGTTCCATCTAGGAGCTTATACAAAAATATTGGGGCTTTCCAGAGAACAAAGGTTATACCTACCAGTCCTCCTGAGTGTGATTCTTTTTGCAGAGATAAGGATGCATTCATTTCGCTAGTGTGAGAGTCCCTTTATATACCTGTTTCATGACCCATGTGGTCTGGCAATCAGAACCTGCAGTAATTTAACATTACCGCTTTCATATCAGTTATTAAATGTACCTGAATTACAACAGCACCCAGGAGCTTTAACTGACCCTGAGGCTGGATACCACACAGAGCCAAAGAGTCCCTGCCTAGTGTCATTGCATAAAATAGCCAAGACAGATATTGTTAATCCTCCTGTTTTATGTCTGGAGAATTTAGGAGTGGAGAAGGGAATTATTTCCCAAAGGTTGTGCAGGAAATCAGAGGGAGATGAAACCATGAACACTGGTCCCAGGACTCCCACGTAGGAACAGGACCCCCAGTAACTCCAGCAGGTGCTACCTGTGTTTCCCATTCTGTCTTGCCAATGGCTTCTCCAGATGCCAACCTTCTGTAGTGAGGTGCTGTAAAGCTCTTTCAGGAGCAACCACTCTGTCCTGTTGTTTAAAATTTTGCTGTGTCCTTGAGGTAACAGAAGTTTTCAACCCTCTCTTGAAACTTGTGGTATCTTCAGCTGTAGCATCACAGGAAATCAATCGATATGATCCTGCATAAAATTGTTTTCTCAACAGCTTCATCCTATCCAAAATTCTTAATTTCTGAAGGTTATCCCAAGAGTGATGGTTAATACATGCATCTTTCTGAATTTGCTCAGAGTTAGTGGCTTACCAGGATTGTTCCAAACTTAAAAGTCAAATTTGGGAGTAAAAAAGTGCTTAAACAGATTATTGCAGTTTGATGGTCCTACTTGGGTAGATGAGTGCATCTTTGCATCATATGTATGGCCTATACTCCAGCTTATCTGAAGGATAGCCTGATTTCACTGCCAGCAAACTTTTTTACTCCATCTGGGTGAAACTGGATGAAATGGCGAGGACTGGCCGGTCAGATTGCAACACAAGGGTAGGGATTGCAATATTTGTGGTATGCTGAAGTAGAAATCTGGTGCAGTGGAGTCTGGCTTGAAGCGGAGGCTACAACTCCTGCCTGCTCTGAAGACATTCCTACAGTCCCATGTAAGGAATTAGAGGGTGTTTTACTCAGTAGATGCACAACACTGCTAGTGCTTTAGGACAGATTTACACATAGGGTGATTGGTGACAGGCTACCCGGCAGCAAGATTTGTTTGGGTTTACAGATTTCAAAGTGTTCTAATCGCCTTTTAAACAGCTGTTCCTTCATTCAAGGAAACCTGCCTCAGGCTTTCCCAGTTTAATTCCAGATTCCCATGGAAATCCAGGAGTCTGGAGACATGTCAGGCTGACATTTATGCTTTGTGATGTCTTGGCTTTGTTCAGAAGTGTTAGATGCTACATGTAAAGCAAATGCTAAAGTAAAAGATCTTAGGAAAGGGTTCACCTTTAACTTTGTTTACAAGATGAGAAATATAGTCCAGCTTCCAGCCTTTCATCATGTTGCAGTTACCCAGGTTTAGAATAAACAGTCTGTTAAGATAGCATAATAGCATGCCGCTTGCCAAGGGTCTGCTTCATTCCAGTCTCACCTACCAAATGTTTGGGCCAGGCCAGCTCCATCCTTTATGGTTTGGTTTTTGTTTTGGTTTTTTTTTAGCATTCTGTGAGCTTTCTAGGAAAAAAAAAAGGTTCCTGTTACAAGGTCCTGCAACCAAATATAGTTCTAACTCCTACACTAACAACACTTTTGATGTGTTGTTCAAAGCAAATCCATTGAAGCAGGATGCTGTTAATAAAACTTGGGAGATACAAGAGGTCAAGTGACGTGAGTAAATAGACCTTTCAGTCTCTTTGGAGCTCCTATTCAAAGCCAAGGGGAATTTATCCTGACAAAAACACTAGTTTTAGCTTTGGAGATTGCTCTTTGAGCCAGAAAGAACTACTTTATGCTAGTGGATTGCATAAAGACACTTATCCACATCTTTCCAGTGCTCCCAAATGTATCCAGGGACAACTGTTTTTTTTATATACTTTTCCATCAAAAGAAATAAACCCTAAACCAGTATATTTACACCTTTGGTGTCCTCTAGACTTGCAACAGCTTTTTAGCATGTCAGTAGCAGAATCATTTGTAACATGAGATGAATTGTCATTGTTTATATTTATCATGTAATAAAAACTTATATTGGACAGTTCTTGTGGTAGTACAAGCTCTCTCACTTGGGCAGTAGGAAAATTCAGTGAGTTTAAAGAACTTCAGCTGGTAAAAATTGATTCTTCCTTAAGTCTGTCCGGTTTCACCTGGCAGCCTTTTGAGAGAGTACCTATGACTTCATACAGAGGTGAATGTCAGCAAATACGTAAGTCCTAGACCTTTTTTTGGCCTTTGAACTTCTTAGGTTCATACATAATTTCTGAATGTAGTCCAAGGTATTTAATCTGAGGAAGACATGCTGGTGATATGCAAGGGTTTACATGGGATGGCAGCTGGCCAGGGCTATCTTTATCTAAGGAGCCTCTATTTCTAAAATCTGCTGGGTTTTTGTTGGTTTTTTTTCCCCTGAGAGAAATCCATGATACTACTTCCTTTTGCACATGACCCAGTCAGTGCTTTTAGCTGACTTTCCACCTTCCCTTTCACATAACTGAGATAATGCCAGCATGCAAAATACGGCATGTCTTGCAGAAAACCTATGCCCCAGACATTTTATATACAAGTCACACATGTGAGGTTCTTATTTGGAGGAACTGCTGCCTGCCTGTAGGATGTCTGCCTTGTATATATGGTAGTGGATAGGACTTGACCCACTGGGTTGGCTGCCCTCTTCTGCAAGGTTTTCACCAGCTGTATCTCTGTCCTAGTTTCAGGTTGGTGCCACCAAGATGTGCGTCTGCCTTAGCCAGTGAGGATCCGTGCATGCAAGGGAACATGTCTGTACCCAACAGCAATGACCTGTCCCACTCCTTCTTCACGCAACATGTGGGAAGCCATTTAGTAATGCTGTTACTTCCTTGTTTTCACCGGGATGGGAAACCAGAGGTAAGGAAGATGACTGTGGCTGAAAATTTCATTTCACATGGCCCAGGCCCATGCAGCCCTGTGGTTTGTCTCTCTACCTCTTGTCATTCAATAGCCTTGAGCTGCTCGTCAGTATGGTGACCGCCAGCAGTGATGGAGACGTGCTCATCTCTTGGCAAAGATGTTTTTCATGTAGCCACAAACCCAGAGCACTCCTGTAATGCTCGCTGCTCCCTGCCACTTCCTGCCTGCTCCCAGTCTCCAGAATTGACCTTGCAGAGGCTGCTTGCAGGTTTTTCAGGCCTCCAGTAATGGGAGAACTTTAGCAAAAAAGCACACCTCACCTGATTTGGCTTTCTAAGTCTTGTATCTAATTCAAATACCTTGGTGTGGGCACTGTGTCAACCATGTGGGCTGTCAGCCTGGCAAAATACTTATTGTGTGCAAGCTTCTGCATGTCCTGAAACCTCAGTCCCACTATTTCCATGTAACCTGATCTTGTAATTACTGCCTGGGGAGATTGAATTAAGAGAAGCCTGTGGTATTCTTCAGGGATGAAAAGGAGCATATCGGAAAACCTGAGCTGGCCCCGGCCTGTTGAATGTCTAATGAATACTTGCTGATAGGAAGATAGTATGTGGGATATACTCTGCGGGGACTTTCTTCCTTCTTCCCACTCCTTTGGCTCTGTGCTTTTTGCTAGCAATTTCCATGGCTGTCATGCTGGTGACATTCTCGTCAAATTCCTCCCTTGGCTAACGGACATGGTCATCAGACTCACTGAGCAAAAATCTTGCCCTCGTTTGGCTTGGGACCCAACTGGTCACTGTTTCCAGCCCTCCCCCAGCCCCTGCATGGATTTCTGTACCCACAGACGCCTATGGCTATTTCAGACTTACAAGCAGCCCTGTGAACCAGTTACATCCCCAGGTCCAAGGGGCTTCCCTTTCCTCCCAGTGACTTACAGCCTATGTGGATAGAGGCCCTTTCTTCCAGAAGGCTCCTAAAGACATTGGACATGTTGAAAAAAGGACAAAAGTCATTTGGAAATTACTGTATTTGGGGGATAAAATGTAAAAAATTGCAGAGTGGGGTTTGCCTTCCCAAGGGAATGGCAGGCTGGCTCAAATATGCATCCCTCCCACCTCTCTTTGGACAGACTGACTCACCCCGTGTGGCTGCATCTTTCTCTTTCCATCAGCTACAGAGTCCTGCATGCCTAGTTTAGATGGATGTTTAACTTTTAGGATCTTTGCAGGGTGCTGTATTATCTTAATTTCTCTTTTCAAATGAGTTTGGTGCACTCACTTTGACACACTATCTAGTGACTTACTAAGTGAGTGTCCAGAAATACTGAACCATAGCCTCAGCTCAGTCTAGCAAAATGCACGGGGAAGTAAAAAGCATTAAGAGCTTGCCTCGGCTCTTTTTAGGCTCCTGATTGTAGTGGGTGAGGATGGAAAGAAAATAGCCACTGCTGGGGTGGATGCATGGGGAATGAGCAACTACTGGTGGACACCGGACATCCTTATTTCCACTCTGGGGAAAGCACAGGTAGGGGCTCCCCTGGTTTGTGAAACTCCAGACTCAGAAGTCTTCAGTTACACTGCAAAAACTGTTATATCTGTGAGAAGTCTCAGAAGTACAAATATACCCACCTCTTGTGGGTGTCTTCCCTGTCAAGGCATGATAAAGTGACCCTACTTCCCTGGTACCTCTGTGGGTTGGCAGTAGCCAGCCCAGCTGCTGAGCAGCTGGCTTGTGCTTTAATGCAGTGCAAGAATAGAGTAAAACATGTAAAACTTCTTGTTTTAAGCCAGGCACAATTATCTATGCACTTATGAATGATGCTTGCAAATTTTGGTTAATGTTGTGTGTATCTGAAGGCAGAGTTTGGATTTAAAGATCGATTCTCTACAATGCTGAGTGAGAGGAGGCTAATTTTAACATAGATATTTTTCCCATAATTTTTCATACTTCCATGACTGCACATCCAATTTACTTAAAGTACAGCCCTCACCACAGTTATTACATCATGAACTTAATATCTCTCTCTGGGAAAAGAAACACTTTTTAGGAAAAAAAGGAAAGGGAGGCAAAAAAAGAAGGAAGTGTTCGAAGAAGTTCAGAAAGCCTCAGATTCCTCTAGGGTCCCCAGCTGTGCTGTATGTTGTCCCAGCTGAACGCCAGATATTTCCGCTCTGCACATTAATGCATTCAAGGAGAGATCAAAGCGGCTGTCTTGAGTGTGCTTTGGGCCAAGTGTGTATGTCCTATCTTAAAACAGCCCTGATCCCTAAGGTTACAGCCCTTTATATTTCCTTCCTTATAGGCCTGGGGCTGAACACGAGCTCTCTGGAGCTCGTTATGGCTACCTGCCCATCCGTGCATGAAGTGATAGACAAGTCTTCAGATGCTTCATGGTCCCAGTGGCCTGGAAGCCACATCCTCTGCCGGACCATTTCTGGTGATGCAGCAATCTTTCCTTCCCTGTTGAGGGGAAGAAGAGCAGTACTTCTCTGATGGTCTTATCACATCACGTCCTGTTGCTACCACTCTTCACAGAGGTGCCTCCTTTGGAGGCACATGCTGGTGGGTGGCCAAGCACTGATGGTGTTGTGGCAGCCCTGGGTGGCAATTAATCCAGTGTGGTAGGAAGGCTGTGCCAGATACGTTGCCCCATGGGATTGGTTTATTGGTCTAATGTTAGCTGGGCCCAGCTGTTAGCACAAAGCCAGATTTTGGTGAGTCATATCTGCAAGCAGAAACCCTTGTCACAGTCACCCTTTCCTCACACCCCTGATGAAACTCTGTGTAGGGTTGTGACCATGCAGCAGAGCAGAGCAGGGCTGTGAGCTGCAGCACCCTCCGTTGGGAAAGCTGGCTGGGGGCTCTGCAAGGTAGCAAGTTCTATCCAGCCCTGTGGTAGCATCACTGCAGAAGCATTGCAAAGCAAAGCAGGAGTGCAATAAACTGAACATCTGGCAAAAATTATCTGGTTGCCTCCTTGATGAAGTGAAGATGCAAGGGCCTGGGCTGACCTGGACTGGTCATGCACATGGTTTACCTGGTTCTTATATCTCTGAATTGAGAGCTGCCGCGGCTGTCATTCAAACATACCCCTGCTGTTGTGTTATTTACTGTCCTTCAGCCTTCAGTGGGATGGGTGGGGTTTTTGTGTCCTTGTTGGGGGACCATTTCTCTGTGCACTGTGTCTTGTGATTTGCTTGCTTAGAGGATACATTATGCAGCTCAGATCAAAGCCATGTCATTTACTAGCTACTAAATGATTCAAAGCAGTATTTCTCATCTTCACAATAATTGTTCACTCGAACTATGAAGAAGATTGTTCCGAAATCAGTCCTTGCATCTGCCTTTCTGTTTGTAAGTGCTCTAAGCAACCATCACTGAGTGCAAAGGAGATGGGGAGATCTGCTGAAAATTGAAAGTACTGTAGACAGTAGAGTGTGTTGTGCAAGGGCTCTGTCCCTCATCAGTGTCAAATTACATAAATCAGTGTTGGCCAGAAGAAGTGAAATAACAGTTCACTTCCTAAAATGGAAATATCCCCATATGTTTTTCCTGGCCAAGGACTACTCTCGGGGGCAAGATCAGCAAGCGGATGGTAGTGACTGCAGCATGTGCCTCCCTGTCACCAGCCCCCATGGTGCTCGAGGGAAGGAGGACAGCACCATTTGCCATAGATCTGACAAGTAGTAGGGGACTTTGCACCCTCTAAAATCCCCTTAATTTAACTGTAACTGCCAATAAATCAACTTTAACCTAAATAGTGTATCTTTCTTGAAAAGAAGCTACTGTTCTCTGGGATCCAACCTCTGCCGGTTGGTGTGTTACTGCTCATGTCGCTCTGATATTCCCTAGGGCTTAAATGTTTAGGGCATGTTGTTAGCACAACAAATTAAAATGGGAGCTTGGAAAGTCCTATACTGGGAGTTTATTTGCACAGTTTAGCAGCAAAAGACTGTTTTTCAATGGTGGAGAGAGTCAAGGGTACATCTGTGCAATGTGGGGAAGACGACTGGTAGGTGACAGTGAAGGAAACACAAATATACCATGGGATTCCTCACCCTGGGAATGATCCATCAAGGCCAGAGGAGCAGCTAGACTTTCTCTCTGCTTGGGATCCCAAGATTGCAGGTCTTTTTTGATTTTTAGTTTTAACTACTGTCAACATTTTTAGTCTTGCCCCGAGGCTTTGGGCAACATGACTTACCCGAAGCCCAAGGTGTCAGTCATGTTCTGCTATTACAGTTTTTACATCTTGTTTTTAGATTAGATGGCTGCAGCAAGATTGTATCAAGAAGGAATTTACAGATGAGATATTTAGCCAGAAAGCATATTTGTTTAGCAGTAGCTCTGGACACTAGTTTCTTCCAGATGTCCTTGAGAGTGTCTTGCCCACAGCTATCTATCAGTCGTGCAGTCTGTGCCTTGCTTGTGGGCGGCATTTGTCCTGATGTTGCTTCCAATGTGTCTGAGCATTTTTATCCATTTAAGGACTAGGGACTTGAATTGCTTGTCTTTCCATATGAAGTTCCCCTTAATTTAGCCATTTGACCAATGCAAGCTCTTATTTTGTAGTCAACTTCCCTCCACATTCATTCCCCCATTACAAATTTGCCCAGCCCCTCATCTCTCCAGAATTTTCTCTCTCCCACGCATTTTCTTCCCAAAAGCTCCTTAACAGTATCTGTGGAGCTGTTGTCTCGGCTTTCTGGAGCCCTGTGGCAAAACTCATCTGTTTTGTGATGCATTGTGTGGAGTTTCACTGGTTGCCCCTGCAGTCTAGCTCAGCTTGCTATTTCGTATGTGTTTGTCACCCCAGCTCTCAGCCCTGCTGTGGCCTGTTTTGTATCACCCACCTCTTACATCTCTTAGAGTCTGACCCTCCATATAGCTCAGTGGAGATCTTCAAGACCTTCAGAGAAGGTCTGCAGAAATTAGTTTTTCTACAGAATTGATGAAAATTGCATCCAGGCCACAGCTTCCTTCCATAGCTTAGTTTCAGAACCAAATCTGGCACCAGCACAGCCAAAGCTAACACATCACGCTTCCACGCAGATGTTCCCACTGGGTTGTCAGGCATGGCTGTGCAACTAAACCAGAGCTAGTTAGCAAGTCAGCGAGCTTCATTGGTCTCTTGCACAGTGTCCGGTCCTCATTTAGTCCTGTCCTGAATGTGTGAGTAAAATACAAGAAAATCAGAAGAGATACAGATCTAATTCTGATTGGGCTGCTGCTATCAGGGTGCAGAGAAGCAGCAGCAGCAGGGATGTCAGGATCAATAGGGAGCATGCAGCTGCTTTCGTGTTATTGTTCCACTTATTTTAAGATCGGGGATCAGGAACAGGGATATATGCTCCAGAAAAAAATCAGTGGAGTCATTCATGCACATCCAACCCTGATTACTGAAGTTAGATTTAACACGTTATATGTCTCTAGGTGTAGATACATATACACACATTATACAAAGTCAGCATGGTTCTTCAGCAGAAAAAAGGGGCAAAGTCTAGTCCCGATTCATGCAATGGACATTTGCAGCTGCGTCTTCCAGCACCATGACCCTGCCAAGCTGGGCATGGAGCTGGAGGGTGGAAAAGTGAGTTTTAGTGTTGGGAGGCCTGAATTTTGTCTGCCCTTGCTCCATGGTAGACTTCACTTCAGCACCCTCTGAGCAATAACTGCAGCAGAGACTGGTTCAGATGGTGTCAGCAGTCAAATTAGGAATTTCTGCTTTAAAAACAAGGGAACATTTAATGGGTTTTTTCTTTTGCTTTATTTTTTCTTTCAGAAATAGGAAAAATAAGAGTGAAAGCTGTAGTGGTCATTAGGATTGTGGAGCTGCCCACTTTTAATATACAGCTCCACAGGTCTGGGGCCTGCCCTGAAATTCCAGCTCGTGGGGAGCCTCCAGTCCTCCTGGGGAAGGATTCACAGGTAAGCTTCAGTATGAAACCCCTAAAAACCATGGGAATCAGTAAAACAAAGATGACGCCAGTTTTTCTTTAAAACCCCCTCATTTTAAGGTAACATCATGATTTTCCTGAGGTTTGACTCATTTTTTTTGGAAGGCTGCAGCCAGAGATGGAAGCACAGCTTCCTGAGGGGTGGTGGCAAGACTGGGGCAGGAGAGCAGAGGGAGACGAGGTCTCCAGCATTGGCTGCTGCGGGGAGGGAGGATCATTTCCATTTCCTTGAGGCAGGGCTCAGATCTTGTGTGCTTGGGCAATACCTGATAACACAAACTTCTTTTCAAACTCCTCACCTTGTGGGTTTTTCCTATTTGCTCATTAGCCTGAAAGCTTAAGTTTTTTGGAATCAGAGGTTCCTTTTATTTAACTGAGAAGGTAGCCATGTGGCTAATGCTTTCTTGCCTGGATAAATTCCTAGGGTGAATGTCTGTCTAGTTTGTTAACTCTGGGCTGGGATTCAGTCCATCAACTGGCTTCAAACGTGGTTGTTTTTATTTCTGTCCTCCTTGGCACAGGAGGGACATAGGCCATGACTAAACTTTTCTGGCTTCGGTGCCAATGCAATCGTGTGAGAGGTTCAGGGGCTGAAGAAAATGATGAAGAATCTCATCTGAAATAGGAGAGCTTTTTGCACATCAGGCTGCAGATGAAAATGAGCAACCTTGGGCAAAATTCAGGCTAAAGCTGTTTCTCTTCAGCAGGCCAAGAACCATCCAGCACTTTCCCAGTACTGGTCAGAAGTAGCAGCAAGAGCAAAGGGCAAATGCAAAGGGTGTTTGCAACCTTTCTTCTGGGCTGGCCCAGAAACCTCTGCCCTGATCCACCAGTCCCAGTTGGCCCGTTGCCGGAGGGTGGGAGCCCCTAAAGATGCAGATGGGCGGTTGTTTAAGGACTGTTGCAGCCAGGCCATGCAGGCTCGGGGAAATGTCTGTTATTCTTAAGCTGCCCAGGTCAGCTGGGTGCTATCTCAGAGCCGCTTGGTCAACAAACTCTGTGAATTGGGTCCAACAGGAACTGCTAGTCCAGGAACTCCAGCTGGTGTCTAGCACGGTGCAGGCTTGGGAGACTTCAGTAGCAATAATGAAATGATGGCGACGACAAAGTAGATACCTCACTTCTGCATTACTTTGACTCTAGAGATAGCTGACTGAGACACTGTTTATATATATTTTAAAAATACAGCACTCATTTACACGCTTTTCAGAAACAGCGGTGCCTGCTAGAGGCACTGGCAATAGTCACTCTCCCTTACAGTAATTAGCAAAGGCATGTCTCAAAGCTGTGAGTGAAGCTGTTTTCTTCTTTGTGCTTCTGTTAATGAGGCTGGTTTTGGCCTTGGGTATAATTTCCCTCACCATATGTGGTTTCCTTTTCTGTCCCAAGAGGGAAATGGGAAGTTGCTGTTTGGTGGACAGTACTGGAGCACCCCAAAGCCGGTGCAGAAACCCACTTGCAGGACAAAGAGACAGTCCTGCTCCAAAAACTTGCAGTCTATGTCGGTGGTTGCACCCTTATGGTGGACTTAGCCCAGCTGCAAAATAAAAAAATTTTAAAAATGCCCTGCTGTCTTTTCTCCCTAGTGATGCACACACAGAGGTTATGTTAGCCTGGGAGAAGCAGAGCTGTTGTCCTTTCTGTGCCCTGAGAGGGATGCTGGGGAATGCCAAGGCCTTAAGACAAGTGTGTCCTCACTTGCACATACCACCCCGATGGCTCCCCTGAGCTCTTCCAGAGTCCTTTTGGAGATGGCTGGAGGAACGTGTGGTGCATGCTAGCAGTCCTTGGAGCCAGCCCAGGACCTGCTGTCACTCCTCTCTGCCTTTTCTTCATGTTTTCCTACAAACTGATGGAAGGCTTCTAAAAACACTGTCCTGGGACTTTCACATTAAACCAGGTCACACTTTTGCTTCTTCTAGTGGCTTGGTTCCAGCTGAGCTCAGCTCAAGCCACAGAAAATGCTGCAGAAAGCTCCCTGGTTTTGCTGAAAGAAAAGGCAACACAGGCTGGTGAGGGGCCAAGCGTCTTTTAGTCCAGCAAGCTGGTCCCGAATAGGGACCCAGAAAATCCATGTCACCCCACTCCTAGCTCATGCCTTGCCTCCCTGGACAGCTTACTCTCTGCTAGCAATCCCTTAGACTGTGGAGGCTGAACTGGGGGAAGGTTTCTTATCTTGCTTAGGTGCTCATTGCACTATCGGCAGCACCATGCTCCTGCTTCAGACAGAGGCAGATCGTGCCTCTCACCATCCACCTCCTACACTTTGGTTTTGCCTTTTGGTATCTACTTGGCTGTCATTCATTTGAAGGAGTTACGTAGCTGTCTTGATATTGCCTGGTCCTCACCATGATCAAGCCACATCAGCTCTTCCATCCCGTTGACAGAGGTAGGTCCTGTGGCCCTGCCAGCCACCAGGTAGGATGTCCCTGTGCGTGGTCGGGGCTGCACAAAGCCACAACAGCAAATAGTCCCCACCCAAGTTGTCTGAAACTTTATTTTGCAAGGCTGGAAGTATCTGGCCAAAAAGTAAATATATAAATGGAAGAATTGGTTTTCTTCTGGGGATTTTTTTTTGTGGTGAATATTTTGTACCAGGAAAATAAACTACTTAAACTCATTAATCTCAAAAGCAAAAGAAGTGAAAAATGCAGTTGAACCATAAGGTGCTATAAAAGCAGCTAGTACATAAGGTACTAGTGCTTTAAAACCAGGATTGGACATTGCTGCACTGCACCAGGATGGTGGAGGGTGGCAAATCACGAGGCAGGGATTTTTGCACCTCTCCAAGAGCCTCATGACAGATGAGGAGAGAAGAGCATCCTCTTCTACCAAGAGCGCAGAGGCTGCCTGTGTGGGTCTAAGTGGGGGTACAGAGCCACGTGGAGGAGATGCCATGTGCTTAGATCAATCTTAGAAATCTTGCTTTTTGCTCCTTTCCTTCTCTTTTTGTCCCTTTTCTAAGCATGAGAGACTGATCCTTCACCACCAGCGTGAGCAAGGGTTGTGGTGTCCTGTGCCAGCAGGAAGGCAAAATGAAACACAAAAATCCCAACACGTGAGCACTATCGTTATTGTCTTCACTTGGTGAGACAAACTGTTAAAAGCCTTAAATGAAAGGCAACTCTAGGGAGAGGCTTTCAGCCAGCATATAAATCAAAAAGTTCACCTAACTTTTTCCCTCCTGTTTGTGCTAGTGTTTTAATTCTGTTTGATTTGGCAGCCCATGTTCATTTTCAGAATATTCAAGAACTGAATTAAATAATTGAATCTTTTCCTATGCAAACTTCATTCCCTGGCTCATCTCCAGATCCATACCAGGATGGGGACCAGCTACTTCTTTCACCAACAAAAATACACAGCAAACAGCAGGATGGCTTCTTGGTCATCTGCCTGGCCAACCAGCACACATTTCCCCATTGTTTGTGTGCCTGAGGGGAATGTACCCTGCCTTTGGAGGTCCCAGATCCCAGTGGAGGGATGTGGACCACTGAGCAAGCTCCAGCATTGCCAGGGCAGTGTGTGTGGCCTGGGTGCAGGGTGCATGTATGAGTGAACTCTCCAAAGCATCTAACAAGCTGACATCTATTTAATTTAATTTTTTTTAATGGCCCACTTATTCCCATTCCATCGCATAACAGAGCTGTTCCTGAGGAACCTTTGTTCGAGGACTTTTCTGTAACAGTGAGTGGGTGCTCTGTGCCACATTGCTGTTCCCTCTGGCAGCACGGGGAGCCCCAGCGTCGTGCCCGTGCCCACCCTGCTCTAGCAGCACACACAGCCTGCTCCAGCCAACCTCTTCAGCAACCCACACCACTTCTCAGGTCCTTGTTTTTCACCCTAGTGATTTTCCCCTTGCCAAAATAACTTCAGGCTCTTGCCCGTGGAAATAACTTTTTATCATTGCTGCTGTTTGATGATAGTGTAAGTGAAGATGAAGGGGTAGCTGCTGGCTGTATGTGAAAGTGGGATGATAAAAAGAGGAGTCAGGAGAGAGACTTCTGCCCTCACATGGGATTTTGGGTCAAAGCCTGATGTGTTTTAGTGACACTTGTCAGCCCTGGCTTAGTAGGTGCCCAGCGAATATGGAACTGAGCAGCACCCACATGGCTCCTTCTCCTCTGAGGATTTTAATGAATTTTAAAGAACTTTGCAGGACTGTTGTGCTCTGTTACACACCTGATAACATTAAAGCTGGGCTTAGCAAGCTTAAGTCTATCCCAAAAACCAGAGAATGCAAATGCAGTTTTTCAGCAGTATGATACAGGATCTTTTGTAATGGTGGGAATGGAGCTGCATATTTAGGATGATATTTAGACCTATGGTGATGGTTTCCAGGTATGCCTTCTGAAGTCCCCCCACCATCACTCAGCACAGCACATTATTGTAGATGCTTTTTCCTGAAGAACCCACATCTCCCTGGTGCTGGTACGAGCTGTAGGAAACTTGGCTTCTCCAGGGGATGCAGATCTCTCCACTTTCCAACCACATTCATTTTGTTGCCTTTTGGCCATGTGCCAGCTCTCTGCTTTTTTCTCCCTCCTTGGGACATATCAGAGTCAGCCTGTGGTCAAGGGTTCACACTGTAGGGATAAATAAGCTCATCTCTCCCCATGCGCCCTTGCAAAAAGGCTCTCAGTGGGGTGGCTTGAACTGTGCATTTGCTGACCCCAGCAAAGGGGATGAATCCTCCAGAAAGGGTGGGTTTTTTTCAAGTTGGAACTTTTTTAAAAATTAAGAAAGCAAGCAGGAATGTCTTTGGCTCCTTCACCCATCAGCCTGGCCTTGGTAATAATTCCCTGTGTGCTGTGTGCTGGGCTTTACCTGCTTCTTATCTGTGTCTGTGGTGAGGAAGGAGCTCAGAAACCTTGCTGCCAGCCAGTTTGGATTGCACCCCTCTCCCCGGGTTTTGGATTTTTTCCTGCCCCTGTGAGAAGTAAGTGGGATATTTAGGCTTTCACTAATTTTTTGCTTTTAAGTGGTTTTATAGAAAAACTTGTTTTCTCCTGTCCAGAGGGTTAGGAGAGGGAGGATAAAGGTTTTCAGCTTTGAATTGGTTCACAAGTGGGACAGGGACATTTTTTCCAGCACAGCACAGCAGCGTGCAGTTACGTGCCAGCTTCACGCCCCGAGTGGCTGCCAGGAAAGTCGGGCTCTCACGCCTGGTTTTATTTGCTGCGAAATATCGCCTGGATGTTTCTTGTGAAAAATGACAGGGAAAACAGCCAAATAACAAAGCTTTTGAGGACACATTTTCAGCCCAGCAGTCAATCCCGTGCTGCTGGGAGGTGGGGGAGGCATTTTGGACAAGCAAAGGACTCTGCTGTGTCTTTTCATATGGCAAAGTCACCAGGAAATCAGAGGGGGCAAAGTTAAAGTAAAGCTCAAAGTTTTTCCCATATTAAGGTATTACTAGAAAGCACGGAGTTTCTTTAAGCCCAGCCTGGGCAGTCGGTTGCTGTTTCAAGAAGGTGTTTGGCTGTCCCTGTAAAACATGAGAAGCCACATGGTATGGTAAAGCTTTCTACAGAAAGTTGTGTAAATGAAGTAAAGGAAAAAGATACTAATTGGAGGAAATTACTAGAAATTCTGCCTTGGATCAGCTGGTAGCAACCCCTGAGTTTCTGGAAAATGACAAAGACAAGGGCTTAGAGTGCTGGATGGGTTATTGGCTTATTTTTACTGTTTCCTGAGGATTAGCCACGCTGGTAGGGCTGCAGCGGACATCCAGTGTGGGGCTGTATCAAAGCTTGTTTAGTGGCTTGGTTAATGACTGGGATGGTATGAGCAGACTGTGAGTTAAAAAAAAGATCATATGTAATTTTTGCGAATAGCTTCCCGAAAGCAGCTTGTGGCCAGGAAAATGAGACAACTGAATAAAATAAGTGCTAGCCATCTGAATCACTTGGAGTCCAACCTAATGTATTTTTTGCTTTTCAAAGAGAAGCAGCTTGGGGCTGCGCTGGAAAAGGTGTATCTCCTGGGTGTCCTTGGGGTACTGGGCAGGGAGGGTCTTGCTGCTGATGATTTATGGGGGTCTGAATCCATCTGGGGCTGCATCAGCTGCATCTGGGCTATGAGGAGGTTTCCTCCCTCCCGAGCACTCATCCCTTTCCCAGCATTTGACACCCGAAAGCTTCCCCAGATGCCAAGAGCCCTGCAAGGACCAGACCATGATTGGGGTCAAAATGGGCTAGGGCTTTGCTGCTGCCCTTTCCCTCTAAAAAGTCAGTGTGTAAAAGCTGTAAGGATGCAGTAAGGGTTTGCATAGTGAGCCTCCAGCAGGACCTGGCCTTACAAGAAGGGGTCATAAAACATTTTCCATTTTAAACAGAGAGTTGCTCCTCTCGCTGCCACCCCACAAGGGTTCGCTCTCCCCACGCTGTGGGGAGATGCTGATAGGGTTTCAGCACTGCCTTGTGAGCCCTCGAGCCTCTCCAGAGAGTCACTCCGCCTCTCTATATCAAAAAAAATACAAAGCCACCAGCTACAAATAAAAGGCCCTGAAAATGCTCTACCACTAACTGGGCATATTGGCAAGAGGTGCTTGCAGCATGGTGGTTCCCCTCCAAAAATAAAACCCATTTTACAGTTCTTCCTCCCCTTGCCTTGCAGATGGGTCCGAAATCAGAGCAGCTGATGTTGTCCTCTCCTGCCAGGAGGGTGAGGACCACCATCACCATCACCAGCAGTGCTTCCCTAAGGCAAGTGCTGGCTGGACACAGTGGACAGCTCTGCCTTGGAGACGGGCGAGGTGACCTCAGCAGAGGAGGGATTAATGTATAGACAATGCTATATAATCTCTAGTGTCAGCAGGTGGCACTCCTACTACTTGATCTCTGCACATATATGGCTGCTTGGGAACTGAAACCTGCAGGATTTCTGGCCCCAGAGCAGGGCAGGTGATGGGAAGATCTCGGTCTCTGGAGCTGTTGCACTCACTGGAACCTGAACTGCTGAACTGTTTCTGCCTTCTGATTCCTAGCAACGTTGTTAAAAATGATAGAAAAAAAGATAGCATTTACCCTGCCCTTCACTGCAGCTGGAGCCTGAGGGATGTGCCTGCCCTCAGACTTCATCCTGCTCCGGACTGCAAAAGGTTTAGGAGATGCTAGTGCAGCCCTTGGCATCTCCCAAATGCGTGGTTTGGCTCTCTCCTTATTTCCCATATGGAAAGCTGGTAAAAGGCCCGGTTCTGGTCTATGAACACAGCTCAGCAGACAGACAAGTCCTGGGTTTCTCTTATATATCTATACATGCCACACGTGGTCCCAAGGAAGGAAGGACTGCATCCATGGAGCCTGACGGTGTAACGTGGGACCATGTGCACAGCAGCAAAGCTGCTGCCTCTGCTCATACCTAACCAAAAACTCCCCTGCTGCAATTTAATTGCAATCTAATTAACCTCTGCTCCTATGCAGAGAGTAATGTACTGGTTTTACACTCTGAGTGGGACTACACAGGAGGAAACTTGCGTGGAATGAGTGCAAGAATGTACGTGATGCTTCCTGGGGTTGCAATCCATGGTGCTCATCATTAGGAGGATTAGCATGTTTTTTTATACAAAATGTGTTCTGGCACTCTAAAACCTAGGGCTGGAAGAGGTGCATGGGGTCATCAAATCTTTTTCTGCGTCAGCACAAGACTTCCCCTGTAGCCCTTTTCCAGCAGATTTCCAGCTCGCTGTGCATGTCCCGGGCGGCCGGGCTGCTACCGCCACTGGGCTGATTACAAACAGGCTGATGCGCTGGGTCATGCATCTCCCTTCCTCGGTAGCTGGCCGATGCACTCACATCGTGCTTCTCATTCCTCCTTTTTGCTCTTCCAAGCCATCTCTGCTCCACTCCCTTCTCCGTGTCCCCACCCTCCCATCTCTTCTCCTGGGTGTCCTGCCCTGACCCTTTGCCGCACACAGGGTTTGGCTTTTCCAGGCCCTGGTGCTGGCACATTGGAGGGGCTTCAGGAGGTGATGACAAGCTGCCTGTGAGTCTGATATTTTTGCCTCCAGCCCTGGGTGATGAGCTACAAGGTCAGGGTGTCCCTGCTGGACCCCCGGGCGTGGGGAGAACGCTGCAATGAGAAGGGTCACTATTGCAGAATGATGGCAAGCCCCATTCTGCCAGGGTTGGGTGTAGCCGTCACCCCATTTTAAGGTAGGATAGCATCCCTGTGGGTGATGCACGGAGAACCAGCCCCCCGCTCCACCCCAAGCTCCCCGCAGCACGCCTCTGATTCCCACGCTAATGAGAAACAGCTTAAATTATGCTTGAACCTCACTTGCTTTTCACACATTTTCAAGAGATCAGCAGGGCTGGGTTCACCATCGGGAGGAAAGACTCGTTATCCGCCTTGCCTCGCTAATAAAATCACTTCCAGAAAATTGCAGCGCAGGTGGGATGGCCATAGCTATGCAAGGGCTGGATTTTCTTACTCACCCCATGTTGGCATTGTCAATATTGTTTGCACACTTTGCTGAGTCTGGGCGTACAACCTGCCTCCATCGCCGTACTCTGCCTGGTGCTGAGGATGAGCCAGCCCAAGGGTGTCTTCTGAGCTGGCTCCCACAGCAACAGTACAAATAAAATCCTGTCTTGTAGATGCTTTTACAGTTCCCAGAGGATGGTTAACAGGCTTTATCAGTGCTTTATCACAAGGTGAGGTAAGGAGTACCAGAGTACCCAAGGTACAGGTGATGTACTGAAATAAATGATGCTTCTTCCATCAGGCCATGTCGTAGCTGATCTGTGGAATCAGGTCATGAATGGGGGCACAAAACATGGCCATTGTACAAGATGATGAGAGGAATAGCTGTTGAGCACAAATAGAGCAATGAAGAGTACGTGGGATTTTGGTGATAGAGTTCATCTGTGACTGAAGCATATTTCTGCAGATTTTGTGCAGTTTTTCTGGAAAAATGTAATCGTATTTTTCACTGGATGGACCGGCTGTGATGTGGAGAGGTAGGGGACAAGCCACCCTGCAGGCTTTCCCGTGGGACTCTGTCTCCCTGACATGGTCCTGGTCATGTGGGAGCCAGAGCAGACAATGGTGATTGCACAAGTGTTAAAGTTGTTGGGGATGTTGACCAAATTCTCCTTTTTTTCCCACCAGCCTGGCCCTTAGAGCAAGAGACAGCAGCCATAACGTCAACAAGGGACCTCTTCCAAATCTCACGCAGGGATTTGTGGCCACAAATCATCCTCCTGTCTTAACCAGCTGAGAGAGGAGACCGGTCAAGCAGGGTCTTCAAAAAACACTTGCTTTTCCAAACAGCAGGTTATTTACTTGCATCACTCATTGTCTGAGTGCATGCTGCCATTGTTCCCCCCGAGGAGCCTCACGGTTAGCAAAGAGGTCCTTGAAATCCCAAAGGCGACTGCCAGCCCATTTGCCCCTCTCCTGGGCAGAGAGGCAGACCTCTCTGCCTGTACAGGTATTAAAATATATGCAATGCTCGAAGCACTTCATATGGGCTCAAAAGGAGTTGAAGGTAATGTGATTTTTCCCCCCCATTTCTGGGTTTGGCAGGTAGACTGTTTTCAGCAGAGGAGGGACTCCCTTGGCTTGGTGGCCTGCACTGGTCCCCATCCCACTCCTTGTCCCTTCCGTGAGTTGCTGTAGACCTGTGTGGACTTGGCCTCAAGTCTTTTCCTTTTTCTTTTGTCTTTTGTCTTTTTCCTTTTCTCTTTTTTTTTAAAATAAACATATATATTTTCCTTTGTCCTTTTCTCTTTTTTTTCCCTTCCTTTTTTCTTTTTAGTCCTCCTTTTTCTTGTGCTGCCTTTTCTCTCTTTCCCTTCCCTCCTCAGTCAGGCTGGCGGCACCCCAGCGATGACCTAATGCGGCTCACCGCTGGGTCCCGGATCTGCGTGGGAGGCAGAGAGACGATGCTCAGCCGTGGCTCAGCCCGTTGCTGGCCACGGTCAGGGTCTGGCCCCAGCCCGGTAAGCGTGGGGCTACCGTGTGCCATCACACCCAGGGTAGGCGAGGGGCAGATTGTTTTGGTGGTGGGGCTGGGAAGGGATTGCAGAAGTCAGACAGAGTCTGAGCTTGGGGTCGGTCCTGGCTGCTGGATGGAGGAGTGCGAGGGAAAAGCATCACTGCACCCTGCAGAGGGGAGCAGGGCTGGCTGCCCCGAGGCCAGGGTGATGGGCCCTGGGGTCTGGCTCAAGCCCACCCCATTGTGAGGAGGTAAAGCCTGTGGGAGGGTGTTGAGCAAGATGTAACCCCCTCAGTTCCTGCCAGAATGATGGCACCAGGGTGGCATGAAATCACCAGCACAGGGAAGTGATGGTAGCTGCCAGAGAGATGGGTGGGTGGGCTGACAGCAGGGTGAGCAGGAGGGACCGGGGAAGCAAATGGCTCTGGTGTGCCGGGACAGCCCTGGCTGTTTGCAAAAGCTCTCGCTCCTCTGTAAGCTGCTTTTTAACTTTGCAAACAAGCATGCATTCACAGACTCCTCACCAAAAATTTAAAAAATCAAACCAGGGAGGAGTTGGGCAGCTTCTTACATTTACGAGGACCTCCTGGCCACCAAGGTCTGAGGTGGCCAAGTCACCATGACTCCCAGGGACGCCAGTGGACTATGAGGGATCCCAGCGGTTCATAGGAGGTGCAGAGCATCTCACAGGAGCCAGAGGGATTAGACAGTGCTGTAATGGCTTGTAGGGGGATATGATGTACACCATAAAAGCTGGATGCCCTTTGGGGTCCACGCTTATTGCTTTCTTGGCTGATCATGTTCTCCTTCATTTCCATCCTATTGCTCATGTCTGTGGTGTATCCATCATCCTCCAGCTGCTCAGCAGGCTGGACAAACGTCTCGTACATTTTAATGTTAGATTTCTTTTTTCCTGTTTCCAACCTCCAAAATGGGGCAGTTGGGTGTTATTCCTAGGGGATGTGATCAGTGACAAACTTGGGATTGCACCATCTCCCTTGGGATAACCATCTCAATCCATTTGCAAGTGGCTTTCCAACATATCCATAAACTTTCAGCAACACTTCTTGGAAAAAGTGCATGCTTGTTTTAAAAAAAATGCAAATATTTATCTTCTTAAACCAGTTTTATGCCTTGCCTGAAATCAGGTGTCCAGAAGTGCTGGTTGTATCTCGCAGCAAAAGCTCCTGCCAGGGCTCTCGGCCAAGGCCAAAGGTGGGTGAAATTGTGGTGCAGGGTGCTGTGTGGTGGCCTGTGCTCAGATCAGGACAGTCACCAGCTTTCCTTGCCAAGGCATTTTCTTGCAACATATATCTCTGTTGCACTCCTTTGAGCGAGAGAGGGAGATTGCCTCAGGCGCAGGTGTAGTGATACACAGAAAATGTACATAAAAAAGGCAAAGAAAACACCTCCTCAGCCCCCTTTCCACTAGACCATCTCTCTCCTGCATCTCTTGCTCTGCATCTGCATGACCTGCCCACTACCCTCATCCCTGTGCAATACAAACCTGCTCTGGTTTTATTTCAAAACACTTGTAAGAAACGTAATTCCCTGTTGTCCCCAGGTGCTGGGAGCTCTTAGAAGCAAAGAAATGACCAGAAGGAGGCCTGGAAGATGCTCTCTCCTTCTCTGTCCAGTCCAGCACATGTTCAACTTCCAGGTGTTGGACCTTCAGAGCAATCGACTGATGGAGAATTATTTGTGTTTCGTGCTCTCCAATACTGTGCTGCCAGAGTCTTGCGATGGCATTCAATGGGAAGATCACTGCAAAATGCTCCTTGGGCACTGTGGCAGTATCTTTCCAGCTCTTCCATGGGCCGCTAGAGACATTCCCAGGGCTTTACAGCTGGGAAATAGCAGCGACCTCCTGAGAGAGCCTGATGTCACAAGATTTTTCAGCTTGATTTCCAGAGCAGTGGTCTGGATGTACTTCAAACTTCTGACTGCTTTTTCCACGCAGAGTTGTTACTCAGGATTTTTGTCTTTTTTTCTTTTTTCTGGACTCTCCCTTCCTCAGGACTCAGACCATCTTGTGCAATCGGTGTCCCTTCATAGACACGTCTGTGAAAAATGCAGAGATTTCCTGAGAGCAGTGCAGTGGAAATTCCTGAGATTTCTGGTGCAGACAGACACGTACAGAGCTGGGGCTGGGGAGGACGAGGCAGCAGTTTAGGAGCTGCCTTTTCTGCAGAAACAAATCCTTTCTACTCATCCTCTCTAGTCTGCACCTGCATGGTAAACCAGAACTGCAGGTAGACTCAAGCATTTGCTGCTGCACCAAGTTTTCATAGCTACTTTTGTGTTTCTGGCAGGCTGGGGGCTTGCAAACAGGTGTTGGACCTCTCCCTGCCGTGCATGGCACGGTCAGCTCAAGACAGCCCTGGCCGTGCACGCTGCTCCCTGCCGTTCAGGAGATGCTCTCCTCAGCTTCCAAACATCCAGGTGATTTCCATGTGTGGCTGAAAAATGCCAAGGGAGCAAAGGCATGATGAAAGCTCTTTGGAGGTAGTGGATTTTGGCAGTGCCCAGGAGGCATGGCTGCCACCCCCACCCCTTGTGCCAGCTCCTCCCATGCTGCTGCTGAGGCTGGAAAACTCATCACATGCACCCTCTCACATGCCTGGTGTTGCTCAGTGGGATGTGCAGCTTTGGGGCATGCAGCACACCAGGGTAGCGAGGGAGGCTTTGCAAACCAAGTCAGGATGAGGCCCCAAGTCAGAAGCTGCCCCTGCATAGGGAAACCTGTCTGGGAAAAGATTTGAGCCCACGTCTGTGTGGAGGGAAGCCAGGGACATGGGCACCCAGGGATCAGCACAGCACTAGTTTGGTAAATCCTTGAGCCCCTGTGGAAGGCAGCTGAGCTTACCACTTACAGGCACAGGCTATCAAAGAAAATTTGCAAGGGGGATGTTCTCCTCCCCATCTTTACGTGACCACCAGCGTTAGACAGCCCTATGATGGAACACAGCTGTAGGGACAATGCACAGGGCTGACCAGAGTACAGCCTGCTCTTTTGCAATGAGTTTGGCTCTGGACTACAAACAAAAATGCCTTTTTATTCCCAAAAATAAAATTTAAAAAAGAAAGAAAAAAAGGAGGCGGCATTCCAGCAACTGCCTGTTGCAGTAGCAGAAGAGGAGGGGTGGAAATGAGGTGCCGTTTTCAGTGCACTGCTTCCTAATCAAGCGATGCTCAAATGCCTGCAGCCAAAACTAAGGTCTCAAACTGGGGGCTTCGGATGAAGCAGGTCAAAGTGACCAGGGACACCTTAGAGAGATTAAAAAAGCTATTGAATGGAACCTAAATGCGGGAAAAAAACGCCCTCTGGGCTGTTAAATGGAGATGTGCTGGTGATGGGCACTGGTTCCCGAAGCTGCAGGGTGCTGCAAGCCCAATGTGGAAGGGGTCCCCATCCATTTCCCTATCCTCACACTCCTTCCCAAAGCAGCTGGGGCTGGCCCATGTTGGAGGCAGAAAAATGAGTCAGATACAGCTTTGGTCACACTGGGGAAAAAGCAATAAAAATGGGAGGTAAACCTGAAATCAGGCTCTTTAATCTGGGGTTAACCCCATCCCTGAGTCCATGCAGGCACAATGCCTGACTTCTTTGCTTGCCTCCCACTTTCAGGATTAAGCTGGCTTTAATACCAAGTTCTTCAGAGCTCATTAAGCTCTTCCAAACAGCAGATATTTTTCTAGCACTAACAAGATTTTTGCACTTGGCTGCTAAACCCAGCTTAATCCGCCCTATCCTTCTGGGAAGTGGGTGAAAAGGGGCTCTGGGCTGCATTGTGAGGATGCTCTGACTTGGCCTATTTCAAGAAATAGCCTCCCTTGGGAGGATGATTAAAATTTCCCTTGCTAGGAGAATTAGCACATATTTCCTAAGATTATGGGCAATATGCAGATACCAGCTAATGCAGCTACCATGAGCTCTGAGATTCTCAAGCTGCACTTAGTCTGTGTTATACCACTATATAACGAGCTGTTACTGTTCTCAGAGACCTTGTGGGCTTGTGTGCTGAAGTTTTTCAGGGTAACATTTGCATTGTTAGGTTTTCCTTTGGGCAGTTTGCTGCTTTTAGTCCCAGGTTGACAGCTACAACTTGCTCTGTATCCGCAGGCTTTTAGGTGTGAAGGAGTGCAACTTCCAGGCTGCTCCTGGTGGTGCTCCTCTGCCTTTCACCCATGGCTGCTTCCATCCTGGGGGAGAAAGAGCATTCAATAAAATATCTAAACTCAGTAAGGAGCCAGTCTAGGACCATCTGCATCCATCGTGGGGATGGCACTGAGGGTGGCACAGAGCTGCAGTGCTTTTGCCCATGGTCTGCATCCCAAGGAAGAGGGGCGGAGGATGAGAAAGCATGGAGAAAACGAAGCATTCTTACAACACAGCTGGGGTTGGTGGGGATTTTGAGTAATTATTTTGGAAATGGCTTCAGGATCTGGCAACTTTTTGCTGTATGTCAAACTGTCAGCCAGTCTGTCCAAAATCCACCCCTGCATAACTCCGAGAGCCGCCAGCCCAGGATTCCGGGGAGCTGGGCATTTCACCTGGTGAGCCCTGAGGGGACCCCAGCACCCAGGGCAGGAGCGGGCAGTCAAGCTCTCTGGCTTTTCCAAAATAATTTCTTGTTTCTAGCAGCCTTAAAAAAATGAACTGGGGCAAAACGCAATGCCATGAGTGCAGCAGTGCTCTGATTTTATGGGAAATGTCAGGCTTGCTGTACTTAATCCTCCTCCTGCAAAATGCCTCTTTTAAACCATTGATAATCTTTTACTTACTTAGAAAACCGTTCTTGCCACAAAATTGCCGGATTTCTGGAGAAAAAAGTTTGAGCAGTGAGTGAGTGTATTTAACTTTCCTTTCCAAATGGCACTAGTTTGAACTTTTAGTTGCTAGACAGTAAGTGGTAATGCTGTCATCTGAGATTTACATGCAGTGTAGTTAAACCATCAGTATATACAAGGATGCTCTAAGGGCTGGAGTAGGGAAGCAGCAGCAAGCCGGGTAGGGAAGCCTGAAACACATATGCTGTAGAAGAGCTGCCACAGCCATCCAGTTATTTCCAAAGCAGGCTGTGTCATGGCCTCTGCAATATTCCAGTCAATCTAATGCAATGCTCATTTTTTTCATTAACCTCCAAGACAACCACCCCATCTGCAGAATTAATCACTGCTGGAAAACTAGACAAGTATTTTAGAAATAACAAACTACTGCTTTCGACCCTAGCAACATTTTTTTCAGGCCTATCAGTTCCACTTCAGTTCATTGACCACTCATAATCTTGCAGATCCCATTTACAAGCCATATATATTAATTGCATACACGCTTAAATAATTTCTACCTTTTTTCAAGAGTGACAGCTTATTTGGCCTTTGCCCACTAGGATATCCTAAAATTGAGACACTCGCATCCCAGCTGAGATTCCTAGCAGCACACTGGAGTGCTTTCACCGCAGGTTTGGAAGCTAATTTTCAGGGGGGTTCAAGCTGGATGCTATTCCTTGGGTATTTTCTTGCCCATCTAGGCACTGAGCTAGGAGGGTCTCAGTTTGGAAATCCCTATTGCTTGCACCAGTCTGTGAAACCACATGGTGTGGTCCCCCCTTGGCTCAGCCTTCCCAAAAGCTTGTCATCATGGGTGGCCAAAAGTCACCCCTTCCCCAGGAACACAAGGCAGAGCCCGTGTTTCTCCCACGCGTCTCACTTGCTCCCTAGGTGGGAAAAATCCCCAAAGGCGGCTGCCTTGGCATCCTGCCCTCATTCCCCCTATACCTGCCCTTCCCAGCCCCGCTTTCCCGGAGGTCACAGCAAAAGCCATGCCTGTGTGCAAATCTTCAATCATCTGCCGGGGTTATATCTTTATAATATCAGATTTTAATAGAGTAATACAATGAGTTCATCGCAGCCGGCTGCACTTTTATTTCAGCACAGTCGCTATAGCAGCAAGGGTCGAAACAAAACATATAGTTCACCAAAGCAAAGTTTCCTGGCTGATGGTATTCATTTTTCTTTATGAGCTGACTTTGGAAGACAGTGGAGCAGCAGCTAATGGAAACTCAAACGTCTTTCTCTCTCCCCTGTCTGCTCCTCCGTCTCCGCAGCAGTCGAGATAAAGGTTAGACATCTGGTTCAGATCTGCTCTGTTTAACTAAAGAAAAGACCCACTCCTGCCTTCTCGTAAATCATCCCGCAGCTGGAGCACAGTCCCAGCTATTTGCTGGGGCTGTTTACCCCCGCCACATCCAATTTAGCCATGGGTTTTGCTTTCGGAAAGGCTGTGCTTCCAGCGAGCTGCCTGCTGCCATTTTGTGAGTGGTCCCTAGCTGCTGGGCTGGAGCTCTGTGTGGGTGGCTTCTCTGGGCTGAGAAATTATCATGGGTTTAAAATTATCTTGGGATTTAAAGCCATCCGGGATGCCAGTCTTGGTGGCAGGCACGCCAGCTCGTGGGAATGGTGCTTGCTTGCAGTGAGCTCCCTGTGAGATGCTGCTCCCTGGGAGTCACCACCCTGCCCCAAAAAGCTTATGGGCATGCAGGGGCTGTAACTCACAGGCAGAAGGAAAACGAGCACCTATAAAATCTAGCATTTTCCAAATCCCCTTATCTCAGCTTATCATGTCCTTGTTACTCAAGAGGCTTAATGATTTTAGGGTTGGGAGATGTATTATACCCATCTCACAAGCAGGAGGGGACAAAGGGTAGGGTGATGGCCACACAGAAGACCCGTGGCCGAGGAAATGCCCACACTTATGTCTCAATTATCTGAAGATCCTTTTCTCCAGGCTCAGCTGCTTCAAGTTTATCTGCATCTATGCTGAAGCACTTGGATACAGTCCTAATTTCCAGGACCGCCCGGCATGGAGGACATCCTTTTCCTTAAACTCTTGACCTTGCAATGTCAACACTTGCAGTGTAGGGCATTGCTTTGGCATGGTGTTGCTGGAAAACCTGCTTCAACTGAAAGGAGCTAGGCAGGTACATGTGTACATCCATATACTTTTAGACTGGCTTCTTTTACTGGTGTAATAAATTTAATACTGGCTAATAAAATGTGTCAGAGCCACTTTGCCTCTCCTTGTAAAGGTTTCCCAAGAAGGCTATGATTAAATGCAAAGCTACAGCATTTAGAGAACCTAACCAAGCATTAAATGCTGATGCTATCCTAAATTTAAGGGTCTGGCTGCAATGCTTAATTCTGCTACATGTCCTACCCTTAATTTTTATGATACCATCAGTATCATAAAAGGTTATGTCTCTGCTCTGGTGTTGAACCCTATGGTTTTCACCAGCCAACTTGTAGCTCGCTTGCATCCAAGGGCAGCATGTTCATCCAAACCCCTCTGGTTCTCAATTAGAGCAAGTGAGATTTGAGACTGGCTATTGCAAAAGCCATGTAATAGCTTGTCCCAGGGACTGTCCACTATCACCCTTTAGGGCAATTGTAGAATTGCCCTAAATCTCTGGAGTTTTCTGGGAACAGGTTAGATAAACCTTTGCAGGGCTGATGTACGTCGGGTTGACCCTGCTTTGGAGACCCTCATAAGTCCAAGTGAGTCTTGGATTTAGTGCTTTGTCTTCAAGTCCTGATGCTAATTCTGTCCCAGTCAGCAGAGCCACCAGCCCTTATTTTACCAATGACCGTCCTCATGGAGTATTTCACAGTAAGGTTGCCCAGAGGAAGACACAAAAAGTCCTACATCCCCTCCTGCATCCAAACCTCTGTTTAGGAATGGGTCCTGGTTGCCTAAATGTTAGCCCCTACTGCAAGTCAAGATGCTCAGTGGTGGTTGACAATATCTGCATGGGGTTGGAGACATGGCAAAGGTTAAGGAGATCCCACCTGCATCTTGTAACTAGTGCCTGAGGGTTTCTGAAATGACACGTCAAGCCCAGATGTGGATAACCATATCCCACCTGTACTGTCTATATCGATGCTCAGACCTTCATAGCATCACTTCAGGGTGCCTCAGGGCATGCGTCCCACAGGCGAGTTATGCTAAAACATGTGGCCAAGCCTATCCAAAAGAAGATGCGAGCAGCTCAGAGTAGGAGGAGGATGCCAGCTTACCCTCTCCACTGACACTGAATTTTTAACAAGACATCTTGGCCATTAGTAGAAGTGATGTAGCTGTTGTGGTCTGGCAATGAGAGGTGCAGTTTATAGGGAGTGACAGTATCTTTTATTAGGCTGATGTGCCTCAAGAAAGCAGGCTTTCAGGCATGCAAGTCCTTTTCAGGCTACAGCCTGAGGGTTTGAGAGAATCAGCCCAACCATGGGACATGTCCTCCAGCAACTTTGTCAGGGCTCATGCTGAAAGGTGGAGAGACTTTCTGAACAGCATTACAGCCCAGAACAGGTCTTCGCCAGGAGACTTTTCTTCCAGTGAAGGTCTTTTATTTCACGACATGCCCTCAGCTTATGGGGAAATGCTAGGCTTGAGTCCAGCTTTTATGTCTTGCTCTCAGGCAGGGGTGGAAGACCGACACTGTACCTTTCAAAGCAAAGTGATGGGCATTTTTGATGCAGATTTCTGCATAAGAAGTCCTGCTTAAAGGACTACGTCCTCTGGATTACAGCACATACATCCATCACATCCATCTTGAGTTCAACACAGTGTCTCTGTTTCATTTAGGATGCCACAAAGAAATGGTTTCACAAGGGGATGGGAACTGTTTAGCCAGAGCTAATTTGTCTGCAGGAAAAAACACATTAGGGGAGCAGCCCCCTCGCCTGACACTGGGGACTTGGTGACTGGGGGGGGTGTGCTAGCTGGATCTGCAGCACAGGGGTGCTAATAAATGGCGATGGGAGGTGGTGAAGGCCACCCCGAGAGCAGCAGGGTGCTGATGTCGGGTCTCACCATAGGCAGCCAGGAGCAGAGCATGCTGCCTGGGGCTCTGCTGGGCTGGGCTGAGCTATTTTTACTCTTGGTCTGGTCCCGCAGCCACGCTGGCAGATGCGCTCCCAGCTGCAGATGACTTCCATGTGTAACCCTGTGTGGCTGCTGGCCGGGGGCCCGGGGCGTAACGTCCTTCCTTAAAAGGCTTGGGAGAGGTGACTGCAACACCCCGCAGCCCCAGGGATGGGATGGGATAGGAGGTGATGGGGGGCCCCCTTCCCAAGCCGCCTGCTCCCCCTGGCACACTGTGAAAACCCGGGCTGCACCTTAGCATCCCAGAGCGCTGCACGGCCCATTGGAAGCAGGTTTCCTGGGAAATGGAGGTGGCACTGGCATTGGGAAAACCTCTTCTGTGCTGCAGAGGGGTGGGAGGCTGGAGGGAAGGGTGATTTGCGGGTCACTTTAACCTAGCTGCAATTTTTATACCCCCTGAGAGCAAAAAAGGGGGTCTTGGGCATGCCCCTGTGCACGGTGAAAGGCAGGGCAGGCTGCTCTGTCCTCCAGAGCAGCCACAGCCGGGTGCAGCCGTTGCAAGAGCCAATTATAATAATAAATTAAAAAAAAAGTTACCCATTCCCCTCTTTTTTAAAGAAGCCCTTGTGATGTGCTCAGAGACGGTGCCAACTAAACAGCGCAGCTTTGCAAGCACAGCTGCGAGGGCTCGGCTCATCCCCAGTCGAGCAGTGTCCCTGCCATCCCCGAGTCCTGCACAAGTGGCTTGGTACTGATGGGAAATTTTGGGAGCTGGGCCGCTCCACGTGCCAGGAATGGCATAAAAGCTGGGACACCTAAAAATGTATATCCCTGCAGGGACAAAGCCCAGAGCAGCCCTACTCGTTCCCCTTGCCACAAGGAATCTGCACATGGACGAGTCAAGGTGTGCCTCTTTGACCCCTGTGGATCATATGCAGCATTGAATGGGGAACCTGAGGCGCCTGGCCAGCTTAATTTAGCCTTGTAAATAGTGTTACAGAAGGCAAATTGTCCTGTTGGGACAGCTGCTTTCAAAGGCATCATGTACGACACACGTGGAGTGTCTCATGTCACGGTCCTTGAAGACCCACCTGAAGTGCTTCGGAAAGTAGCACCCCAAAGTATGGGGCAGGTGAGCACCAGGTTGCTTTCTCCTCATGACAGTCCCACCCTGACCCACGGAGAAAGACACTGGATAAGCCTTAAATTGTAGGCTTGGTCTCCTTTTCAAGATTTAACCAATGCAACCCTGTGGACCTGCTCTGGTTTTGGCATTCAGCTGCCTCTTCTATGGTGTGTGCCTGCAAGGCTCACGTCTTCCTTCTCAGCACCTCCACCGGGCCATGGGAGGTGTTCTCAGCCCCCACCTGCAGACCACAGCTGAGGCTTGGGGGAATTTAGGACCTCAACCCCACAGCCCAGCAGTGCCCCGTGCCGTGGGGGGCATCAAGTTCCTCTGCTTCATGCTCTTAGGGGGACTTTTTGGAGGGGCAGGGAAACGTGCATTCTTTCTGTGAATTTTGGCTTCCTTGGGTGAGCTCAGATAAGGACAGGAATACCCTGGGGTAAAAATCATCATGACTGTGGACAGCAGAGGAGACACCCAAAAATGCCCATGGGGTCATTGAGTCAGGCAGGATAGAAGAGACCTCCAGATGCCTGTGGTCCAACACCCTGCTCAAAGCAGGGCCAGCTGAAGCCAGGTTGCTCAGGGCCATGTCCAGCCAAGTTTAAATTCCTCCAGGATGGAGATTCCACAACTGAGATATCTCAGTTTCTACCTTTTTCCAAGCTGGAAAATTCCAGGTTACAGGCAGCACCTCAGCGATGTCCCCCTGAATATGCATACTACATCCGTCCTCCCTTTAAGGGCCAGTGGGATTTCCCTCCAAATAAATGCTTTTCAGACCCTGGAAAATTATTCCAGTGATGCCCACCATGGCTTTTACAAAGTCAAAACCACAAGTTTCTCAAAACCTCCATTAGACTTTATTTAAAAGTTCTTTGTATAGACTTCCTGACACAGAATCCACAATAAAAATAAAATTCCCCTCCCACCCACCACCCTGCCTCCCCAAATTGCTTTGCTTTGTATTTTATAAAACATATAACATCAGAAGAATGCCAGAGGCATCCTACACCACAATTTAATTTTTTTTTAACTGAGGCCTTGGTCCCAGCAGTGCATTTGCATTTGGAAACCTTGCTTCCTTTTCCTTGCTAGTTCGGTTGGCCATGTATGTTACAAATGCATACAAGAGATCTACTTTGAAATCTAATCCAGCAAAAAGAGAAAAAAAAAAAAAAAGGAAGAATGAAAAATTGAACCGCTTGTTTATCAGAAGTAGCTACTCTCTTACATGAAGGCTTCCCCTGTAAAGTTATGCTCAGTTATGAAAACAATAAAAGCAAGCACGTAACAGTTGCAGTGAAATTATTATGGGGGAGGGGGGTTTGTCTCATTTTTACAGTGCCTTAGATAGGCAGGATGCCGGAATCGGAAAGAAAGGGTAATTTAGAGACGTGTTCAGAGACAATAACAATCTGCAATTAGGTAAATATTTGGTAATGTTGAAGCTATACAATATAACCCAGACACATGTAGCACTCAGTCCACAAACAGTTTAGCACCATATTGGTAGGTCATGCAGCAAAACACTTTCTTCAAGGTTTGCTTGGAAGTTAAAAGCATGAAATAGTACAGTGCAAGGTAGTCTATACCCTTAGCTTCTATAGGGGTAAGGTGGCAACAGCTGATGCTCCTGGCTGTCTCAGAGGTATGTGTTGACAGGTCGCTGGCTCTATGTTCCTATTGTTGTCACCACGCCAGGGTTGATGTTACCTGAAAAGGTTTCGTGGAGAAAAAGAAAAATAAATGAGGTTATTCCACACATGGAAAGCCGTGCAGGACGTTGAGGGAGTGTAACTGAGTTAATTGCCAGGACTTGCTTTGGAGCTCAGAGCACAACAACCAAGCTCACCCCAGCCATGTACCGGACTGGAAATACCTGGGACTTGGCTGGCCCCCTCTCCAGCTGCACATATGCTGCTTACCAGGGACGCAAACTTTTTCACATTCTTTCTGCGTGTTAAATCTGTTCTCGTTGCCTCCGCAGCCGCCGTACCAGAACCGGGCGCAGCTCTTGGTCTCAGGGTCGTAATACCATTTCAGCACAAAGTTCCTGCAGGTCCCCTCATCTTTTTGCAGCCGGCAGATATCTGTGACTGCAGATAAAAGCAGGAGCAAAAAGAGTCAGCAATAGCACTCCTGGGTGAAACACAGCCTCTCTGAATGTATTTGTATGGCAGAGAAATGCCTGCAAGAAGGGCTGGCATGCAAGCTTGGAAAGGGCAACCACAGCATAGACTTTGCACGTCTCCTGTGACTAAATCCCATCTCTTAGTTTGCAAAAAGAAGGTCTTTGTTCGGAGGTCACCAGCCCTGATCCACAAGCCCTCAGCCATGTTGCTGTCATGCATTCATGGAGTGATGCTGAGATAAAGGAAGAGTGTTGCACAGCAGCAGTTGTCTGCAAATCCCCTGGATCTGCAGGAAATGAGCTGACAGGTCTCAGAACTGGGAGAGGACTGGCTGGGCTGCAAGGGAAAAAGTATTGGCACCATCATTTTCCCATTAAAAATACTGTCTTCCGTGAAAAAGAGAGGTCTTCTATCTGAAGATGCTCCTGGACCTACTACACACTGCCCCGTGGCATTCTGCATCCCTTGCTGAGTAAGCAAGGAACAAAATAACAAAGTACTTGGATGTGTTAAAATGAAATTGCCGAATAGATTTGAAAAAAGAAAATAAAAGACTCTGATATTAGCCACTAATTTACCACGAAGTCACAAACAAGGCATCCCTTGCACAAGGGGAGGCAGAAGCAGCTCGTGCCACCTCTGCTCAGTACGGCATAACCATCAGCCATGACGGTTTGTCCTGGAAAAGCCTTGTTACCATAGCCCTGAGTCGGGCAGATCCCAAAAATTTCTGGTATCATGCTCATCGCTGGCTCTTACTAGTGGTATGTCTTCAAACTCTTGCTGTCCAGCCTTGGGCATGAGTAAAAATCATAAGTCATCAGTCAAACAAGTAAATCAGTCTAACAGCCAGCACCGAAAAATGAATTGGGATGAGGAGGAGTCAGACAGGCAAAGTGTGGAATTCCTCTTACTAGAGGGGTATTTGCAATCAGGACCCCCTTTTAAATTAAGAACAAAAAGGTCCTTTACCTTCTTTTTTTTTCCAGAAGCAAAGCTAAATCAATGGGTATGGAGTACACCAGCAATGACTGCTGGGGAAATTCAGGTCTTGAAGTTATCTTCTGATAATCTTGTCTTAGGATCATGCCTTTTGTAAACTAGGTGCCAGAAATCAAGCTACTTAACAGACTTGTCTGAAATTGTGGTTAACAGCCCCAAGCCTTCTGTAGCCCCCTTCCAAATCACACAGGGCCCCCAGAAATAGCTCTCTGCTAACAGCAAAGGTGCCTGAACTAGCTGTGATCCTCGGATTGCTCACGTGAAGGCAGGATTTTGTGAGATCAAGAGCTCAATGCTGGTAAAAAATAATTTTATATTCACTTTTCTATGATTCTGCCTGTCCCAACCAATAAGAAAAAGCAATCGGCCACTAGTTGCAAGGGGCTGAGAGATCTTACCAGGCCTCTGTCCTACCAGAAACAGAGCTCCAACATACCCACAAACAGGAAAGAGTATATAGATATAGGATGAATATATAAAAAGGTGCATTTGCCAGTGAGTTTCTTTGGGGCCTAATGAAAGCAAAAGCATACTAAGCCCTTCTAAAGTTTTCACAGGAAGAAAGGCACAGAAGCTTATCCCTGAAATCCCAACTTGAAAGTAGGTCTGGCAATAGACCCTAGGCAATAAGAAAGCCCTGGCAACGGGTTTACTTTAAAGGAAATTGCGGCTGGTGCTGGCAGCTGCCCAGAGCCCAGGAACGCTGCAGCGAGGCCGGGGTGCTCCCGGGATGGACACGGAAATGCCCAGACCAGTGTCAGGGACCTTGCAGCCCAGCCACAGGTATGCTTCTGGGTAGACCCTGCCAAACATCTAAACCCTTTCTGCCCACTCATTTTAGTTGCATTTTTCCCTCTTCTTCTGCACGCAGGAGTCCCTCCGTGCTGTGAGCAACTGAACGGATCACTGCCAGAACAGCGCTTTCGTCAAAGGGGTCAGACTCAAGTGGTCCGTGCTGTGGTCATGACGGAGATTGGGTGGTTTGTTTGAGCAGTGGGTTTACTGTTTAGATGGGAGGAGCTGGGAATATGTCCTTTCTGAGAGAGGAGACATGTCTGAAGGGACGCTTCTGCCCATTGTCCTGTTCTAAATGCAGCTTTTTGAAGCAGGATTTCTTTTTTAATCTCCGTTTTTCCTTGGAATTTGAAATCAATATAGACTGTCCAATTCAGCTTTGCTTTTGGGCTCCTACAGCCAAAAGCTTCCCCATGCCTTTGGCAGGCTTTTTGCCTTTTTATATGCCTTTTTTTTTTTTTTCCCAAAGTCCATCTCCCTTCTTCCCTGCCTTCCAAAACACTGAAAACCAGCAGATGTGAATACAAGAATGACTCTACCCAAAACCCTGCACACCCTTTCAGGAACCCAACCAGTAATCAAAACATTCAGCTGATGGGAGGTATAATACAATTTTTCTCTGTGGCATGGCATCCAGGCAGCCCAGCTTTCACCCCCCTTCATCCCCTTTGAGTGGAAGCAGCCTTCAGGATCAGCAGATGCACAGGGAAATTCAACCAGCACTTTAGAGGCAGATCTGGCTTCAGGAAAAATGCTGAAAATTCACTTGTATTGTAATCTTCAGTTCGCCTGCCCTAATATTCACACTGTGTGGACTTGTGCCACTCTTCGGTTTCAGAGCACCATCAAACATCATCTTGTAACTCCTCTGGCTGAACCACTGGATGGCATTTTAACCCAAACCTCCCCCACTACCAAAAATCCCAAGCCCAAAACACAATAAATGAAACAAAAGCTTATCCAAAAATTTGAAAGAATTGATGGAGAGCAAGAACTAGGGGGCTAAAATGTGTTTTAAGGTGTGGCTGGCTCTGGCTGGTTCAAAAGATGGGGACAGCCACCATCAGCCAGGGTTTTAATTCATCCTATGGAGAAAATGTGTCTGGGCTCCTCAGTTGCACTTACAGTTAATTTTGTCACGGTAAAATAATAATAATAAAAAAATCTATATCTAAAAATTCAATAATTAAAGGTTAGCACAGCATTTAAAAGGCTTCAAAGGGGAGGTGGGTCTGGTGCACGTTTTCGCACCCAAAGAGCCCTAACGTTTGGGAGAGCAGCTCATTTCTCAGTGTTGCACCTGGCTCCGGTACCTGGTGTAGGCTGAACTGAGAGCCTGACCCAATGCCCAGCATTTTAAAAGCTGAGCTGCACATGAACTCCTGTGTCTCTTTTTCCATGGTGGATTCAAGCTCTGGTTTTGCAGAAAATGAAAAGAGAATAAAGTGGTGAATAGTGCAGGGCAGGCAGAGATGCGAGCATCCCTCCAGGGCCCCTCAGTTGCTTTTCTTGACTATCTGCCCAGGGCAGAATGGCGCCAAGTTCATGAAATATCACTTTAGCCTGAACAACAGTTGCTGGAAACATCATCAAGGCATGTGATGATGATCAGAAGGGGCTAGCCTGTGGGATGGGGCTAGCAGAAACATGCACCCTCTGGAGAAAAACACATCATGGAAGCTTCCCTGCTCTGTGAGAATGAAATTCTGCTCTAGATTGAAGGTACAGGTTTCTGCACAAGCCATACGCTGCTTCCTCTGGCTGAAAAGTCCTCAAACTGCAACCAATGGACCTTTGTCCATGATGCTGAGTTGCAGCCCAGAAGCATCTTGCAATCTGCTTTTGCAAGCAGCTGCCACCGCAGGCATCTCCATGGCTGGTGGTGGCCCCCTCCTCACTTGCCTGCATGTTTCTGCAGGGGCACCCACAGCACTGACAATTTTGACAAAAATTCTCAAGTCTGATTTGGGGACCCTAAAATATACCTAAGAAAATCAAATTGGCGGGGGGGAGGACAGACCTTAGTTTGACTTTTCAAACCCTGTCATGCCCCTACGAGGATTAAAGCCCTGCCATTAGGTACCAGAGCTTGCCTCACTCCTAGGTTTCCCTCCCATCTCTGCAAGCGGCCTTGAAACACCACTAGAAGGGGGAAGCTGCTATGACAGCAAGGCTTTTCTGGGGTCAGGTTCCCATCCCAACCCCTTGCTGAACCAAAACAGGTGATTGCAAGTCTCTACTTCCTTCCCAGGTCTTGAAGAGGTTTGCATACACAACCCCTTAATCTCAGAAACTCCTTGAGGAGAGGAGGTCATTGCCATTTTCCTGTGGGCTCCTCCCTCAACTTTGATTTTTATCTTTTGGTGCAAAAGGAAAATATCTGCACACAAGACCCAGGCCCCATAGAGTAATTTTCCGTCAAGTGTTTTGGTTACAGGCAGTGAAACGTTTGCAATTCTTTGCATCTCAGCAAAGGCACACTACTGAATGGTGGCATTGCTAGTCATGCAGTGATGACAGAAATTGCTTTGGGACCATGCCACGCTCCAGTTCAGCAACCCCATGCTTCTCATGAAATCCAGTGCCTGATTTTGCCATATAACTGTGGTTTGCACTCAGGTCGTGCAAACACAACATGTCTTGGTGTGACAACATGCATGCAAGGTGATTTGTTCATGCAAAGCAAATGGTAGGGCATGGTCATGTCAAGAGGCAAATGAAAACCAAGTCTATACTACTGGTGATCTTGTATTGGACAAGCTTGGATGCATGCTATGGAATGGTGAAGGTGAAATAATGGATTTGCTTTGGTTTGTGATTTTTTTTTGGGGGGGGTGTTACCTGATGACAATCTTTTCTCAAGGGGTGGCTGCTGCATGGCTTTCTCAGCTGCTGCTGGAGGAGAAAGTGCGTGGGTTTGAATTTTAAACAACGTTTTCTCTCCAATCCAAACATTATTTGACAATATGATAAAATGCAAAAGGATTAATCCCCACATGGTACTTACATGGTTTTAAGCATTTGCTAATGCACTCAGCTTCGGCCTCAAATCTATTGGCATTACCACCACAGCCACCATACCAACCCTGGCTGCAGATCTTGTTTTTGTAGTCAAAGAACCACACAATCTGATAGTCCTTGCACTGCATGCCCATGTCAAAGTCCAGCAAGCAAGGGTCTGGCCAATCTGCATGTCAAAAGGTGCAAAGGTTAAGTGACTCTGAAAGGGTTAAAAGCTGAAAAAGCAAAGAGATTGAAAAGCAAAAAAGCAAAAAAGCGCAGTACAGGACTAGTGGCATTTCCTTGTTGTGTGATTTCTTTCGCTAAATGCAAACCTTCCCCAGCCTCCAGCTTGCCTCTCCCTGCTCTTCATTTCATTGCACATCCAAGCCCAAAGTCCCTGGACCAACGTGGTGGGAGCCCCTTACTCTCCACTGGTGCACACAGGATTGGGCCCTCACACAACTTCCCCCATCTATTTTCAAAGCTGTTTGTCTTGGCAGTAACTTTGAATCCTTAAGTGTGTTTATTTTATCTCTAAAGGCAGGTTGCACCTGGTAGACTTTAAGGCTTGATGAGGATTTAAACATATGTTCCTTTCCTGCCCAGAAATGATAACTTAGGTCCAAATCCCAGAGTTTTTATTAGCAAAGATAGGCCATCCATGCTAGGAGCTGCTTTGCCTATATAAGGAGGGCAGAATTTGGGGCTTCCTCTGAGGGCTGTTGGAAGATTTATGCATGGGGCTCTCCTGTTGCACAGAGAACTAGAAAAGACTCAGCTACACAACCCATCCCAAATCTCCTGCCCTGTTTAATGTCCTTAGCCTGTTGAAAAACTTCAGATTAGCATCCTCAGGGAATGTTTCCCCCAAACTGCTGGCTGCCATAAATCCTCGGGCAGAGGCGTTTGCTGCAAGTGGGTCAACAAGAGGAGCTGAGATTGCGAGGTCTGCGTTGAAGCACAGAGGGAGCACACAGCACATCCATTTTCCTTCGGGCAGACCTACACACCTTGTTTCCAAAGGGCTGACACAGAATGGGTTAAACAAAGACATGGGGGTGCGTGTCACCTGGTGGGGACAAGCCAAGTGGAGGCTTCAGAGGGGATGCCAGTGCCAGGGAGAGGGACCCAATGAGTGGGAACACATGGGAAGGGTGGGATGATGGGACATGCAGCAAGGCAGAAATTAGATGGTCCCTGCCAGGCGCAAGCCCTCAGCCCCTCCGCTGCAGCAAGCTCTGCTGGTACCACCAGCCAGGCATGAGGTCCATGCTCATCCCTTTCAACGCCAGGAGCCAGACCCCAACAGCAGCTTTGCAACTCTTGTTGGCTGAACGCACTGAGCAGCAGTATCTCCACATGCTCTCAAACCACCTCAGGAAGAAAATGAACCACAGTGCAAGCAAAATGCTTGAAGAAAAACATGAGAGTGAAGATTCAGGGATGAGTTCTGGATGCCAGATCCATAGTTGGTGCCTGTGACAGGGCTGTGCCTGTGCTGCTTTATGAAGGCTGATAGCCCTTCCAGCCCCTTGGAGGAAGGGTTGCAGTCTGGCACTTACAGTACAACGGAGTGTAATAGTGCCGATATAATGAGCTTGATGTCAACAAAAGCAATGAGATGATGTATTAACAGCTACAGTGATTATGGGTTATTAACACAGGTTAACAGTATTAACAACAGAGTAGGAGCAGACAGCTCGCTCATTTAGCAGTTTACTACATACACCACTGGTGACAGAGAAACAGGGGATGGGCAGATGGGTGAAACTGGAAGGAGGCTACCAATTAGTCAAATTTATGCAAATGTTTGACACTAACTCCTCTGCAATCCCTGGCTGTTGCTCACGCCCTTCTTGAGACCTGTGTGTTAAACCAAGGAGCCAAGACCTATTCTTTGCCCCAAATGGGGAAAGAGGGAGCGAGCAAGCATCAGGTGATGTTCTGCATTCACACCTGCATCTACACATGCCGGGGAGGCCATGGGGCACAGCTTGTCCCTGGAGAGCAGCCAGTGCTTGGGCCCTGGTTCACCTCCCATTCTTGCGATGGAAACAGGACCCAGTTTGATTCCCACATTATGATCATAGCGACTTCAGGGGGCTCTGGCTCCAGCATGGGGCAGACACCCCAATACAGGGCTTAGACCTGCATGGCCAAGGATGTCATCTACATCATGATTTGTTGGCTCTGCAGAGCAAAAGACTCGCAGATCCTTTGGTCCTAGCGGGGCTCTGAGAAAGGATGGGTTTAGGTGCAGGCAAGGGGAAGACCAGTGCAAATGGCCAGGCTCTTGCTGGGGGTCCTGGCAGAGCCCCCCAGCCCAGCACTCCCACCATCACCCATACTCACCACTCTCGGGCCCTTCCAGCGGCTCGGTGTTGAGCATCATGTTGGCCAGGGACACCTTGGGCTGTGCCTGAGTCTCTGGGGGGAAGAAGCAGCGGGGTCAGCCAAGGGGAAGGGGATCTGCAGCAGTGCCCTCGGCGCAGCCATAAACAAACTCACTGGCCCCAGCTGCAGCACAGGGGACCCATACAAGTCGCGGGAGTCGGGTCTGGATCTGTTTACCCTAGCACATACATTTCAGAAATGTTTATTGGAGGCAGCTACAGGATGAGTAATCCACAACCACCCAGCCGCACAGGGACGAGTTTGCCTTGCTCTCCTCAGCCAGCGGCTCTGCTGTGTGGTTGAGCTTATCCTCAGGGGTGACTGCGAAGGAGCATCTTCAGGGGCCCATGCAACTGCTTTAGATGGCCTCCACTCACCCCACAGCATGTGACTGGGTGGGGCTGAAGGAGCTGGATATGGTCTCTCTCTCACCAGTTTAGCTTTGCTCCTCTGGCCTTAAAGATGGCAGAAAAAAAAATGGCATCCTGCAGGGGACCAAATAGTCCATGATGGATCTTCTCTTGTTCCCCTGCAGCCCTCAAGGACTGTCCATGCATTGCATGCCTCTCCTTGACCACACTCCTCCCATCAAGGCCTCACATCCCTCTAGGAACTAAGTTGTTGAGGATTGTCACTGGGGGAAGAAAACCCTTGTGATGGAAAAGAGAACATGGTTCATGTTGCATCATGCTCTACATGACTGCACCCTATGGCATCACGCCCCTTCCCAGGGCAATCTGTGGCTCATTTTCTGTGGGGAAGGGTTGGATTTGCTTTTCTCTGGTGGAAGGCATGGGTGTGAGTAAGAGTGACAGTCCTTCCCACTGTCCAGGTCACAGCCTGTGAGCAAATGTGGTGTCACCACTGCCTACCCAATTCATTCCCATTTGAGATTTACTCTATGTGAAATGCAGCTTCCCTGCATCAAGAGCTCCAAAGTCAGCACATGCAAATGTTTCTTCTACACATTGATGTCTTTTCTCAACATTTTTGTGGGCATGTTTATTGCTCGTGAAGGTAAGAGACTTCAGACCTAATCCAAAACCACTGAAGCCAGTGGAAAGGCTCTCCATGGGCACTGAAATTGGCTCTGAAGTGCCAGAAGAAGCCAAATGCAGCACTGGCAGGACCAGCGCAAACTTCTCCACACCACCAAGCCAAGTCACCTCTATGCCAAACTATATATATATAAAAAAAATTGGCTGTGTCTTACATAGCAACTTTTGGCCATGCCAAAGGGTTTGGTGAGGTTTATATGTGCTCTGTACACATGTAGCTTGGATCCCCAAAGGACTAAACCCTCCGTTTAATCTCCTCTTTGTGGGTTTTTGGGGGGATAATATGGTATGCGAAGCAGATAGGTGGCTATGGAAATGGCGATTGGAGAAGAAGATTTGCTTATTTTGCAGTCAGGCTGGACTGAATTTATTCTGTATTAACCCAGTTTGACTCTTATTATTAATTACAGCAATGCCGACTGGACCCCACCAAGACCCATTGTGCAAAGCCTCCTGCATGCACAATAAGACGATCGCCCCTCTGGGACTGGCTTTAATTCTCCCACAGTCTGTGTCAATTTAGCACCACTGAAGTGTCAACTTACATTTGCCAAAGAAACGGATTCACAGCATTTCATAACAGGGTCCTGCTGCTGGACTGGAGGATGCCAGAATTGCAGTGACACAACTGAGCATCGCCAGGGCTGGGATCATTGGCATCAACTGATTCCCTGTCCCTTACATGGTTTTTTTCCATTTTTTGTGTCCATTTTATGAAAAAATAAATGTTTGTGTGTTTTCCTTAAGAGGTACTTACTTGTGCTGAATGTCCCTGTGTAGGTTACTTTAGGTTGGGATTTCTGGTAGCCGGTAATGACAACAAGGTATTTCTGTCCGCTTCTGAGTCCTCGGATGACATGTTCAGTGCCGGTCAGGTTTTGCTTCTGCACGAGAGAGTGGTCATGTGCTAAGGTGATGGTGATATCAAAAGTGTAGCCGTTGTGTGGCTCGGGGCTGGCCCAGCGCAGCCTGGCACTGTTCTCGGTGACATCTGTGATCTGGATGTCGTGGGTCTTGGCTGCAATGCAAAATCAGAAGAAACGCTAAACAAAGACTTGAAGAGGAAAGGTCTCAAGGAAAAAGTGTCTCAGTGCTGCAGGATCTCCTTCCCAATCCACAGCAAATAAATTTATCTGCAGCCAGTTGCGGCATGTGCAAACCGGGTTGTAACTTTGCTATCTCAGATGCCCAAGCCAGCACACTGCAGGGAGGCTTTTTTTCATAGCCTAGATGATTTACCCAGTGGTTTATTTATTTTTTAATAGTTTTTTTAATGAGATTTACACAGCTTGAAATGCAATTCCCAGCACAACTTTCCCAACGACTGTGAACGTGTCCAGTCAGATCCTTCTCTAGGGTGCAATGGATTCACTGAGCTGCTAAAGATCTTCAAGAAAAGCCTGCTTAAGATTGAACAGGTCAAAGAAGCTATTAGGGAAAGGTTTTCCTGCTACAGCAGAGTATTGGATGAGACCTTTATAAATGCTGCTTGGAAGCAACAGTGGAGCAAGAAGCACCCAGAAATGTTTGTTCCCCGCAAGCTGATGAAAGCATTAACCTTGCGAAAGCTGCTTGCTTTTATTTATTGCTTTTTATTTATTATTTATATGGGGACATGCATTCATTGACTGGTTAAGCATCCCTGTCCTTTGACACATGTTCTTTGTTACTTGTTCAGCTAGTGCAGAGCTGCCTGCACCCCCTTGCAAAAACACATGGGAAAACTCCTTTACATGAACTGTACTCACATGAAGGAGCTTTAGCATTCCCAAATAGGTCTCTACATGGATTCAGTGATAAACTAACCGTTTATATTAGCTGATGGAGAATTCAAACAACGCCATTGTATGAAACACCATAAATAGCAAAACTTAGCCAAGGGGTAATGCTACGAGGAAAACACAGGAAGCAAACGGGCCACACTACAAAGAGAAGTGCTCTGTCGCTGTGCTACTGAGCTAAGCAGCAGAAGATGAATTGTCCCGTGTTTAGATGTCCTGCTTGTGTTTTGCCTAGAGGCAGCCTGTCCCCCACCCAGTTTTGCACAAATTTCTCAATTCAAGTTGACAAAGCCTTAACCCCCGCCCCCGTGCAGATTTCCAGTTTTGCACCTAAAAACTTGTTTCTGCAAGCATGAAATTTAGCCTTTTGGTGACATTTCCCATAGGAATAATCCTGGCAGGGAGGAAGAAAAGCCACAACCCGCTGCTGTACAGACAAGCGAGAGGTGCTGCTCGCATGGGGAGAGCCTTTCACGTACTGCCTTGTCTTCTCCTGCCACCTGCCGCGGCGGCTGTGGTGCTCGTGGTGGTGCGGCTGGTGGCTTTGGTGTGGGTGGCGGTGCTTGCTGCGCTCTGCGTGGTGGCGTTCACCTGGACAGTGGTGCTGGCTGTGGTCTGGCCAGTGGCTCTGGTCTGGGCTGTGGTGCTGGCTGTGGTGGTTCTGGCACGGGTGTTGGTGCTCGCAACAGGCTTGATGCTCGCACTGACTGTGGTGCTGGCACCAAGGGTCCGGCTTATGGTCGCATTGGGTGCTGCGTACCTGTCAAAGCAAAAGCAGCTGATGCGGCTTTTTTTTCCCCCCATATAAGCAGAATTTGGGAAGCGGAGAGGAGTTGACATAGAAACCATCAGCAAGAACCACCCTCCGCCCCAAGGTCAATAGTCTTTGTCAGTTTTAGAAAGACCCACAACCAAGCAGTGAAAAGTGCTGCAGAGCACTGCCTCTCCCTTGGGGCATAAGTCTGTCTATACACCAACTTTACACACAGAAGGGTGAATTCAGTAGGCAGCTCTGTAGCATGCCTGATTTCAGGGGGCTTAACCTTCCAAAGCCAGGACAGCTCTGTGCCAGCAATGAGTGAATCCTGGTGACACAAGCTTTCACTTCTGTTCAGAAAATATTAGTATATATTCTATGATGGATCCTGGATATCAGATAGTCTGGGGCAGCCCAGCCTCTGAAAATAGTTTGTTGAGTGGAAAACCCCAAATTAATAGTAATTTCTGGAATTCCTGACGTTCATGATGACAGTAGCATATACTTCCTTCATATCCTATATACGTATATAAATATGAAGTTTAACCCAAATTTAAAATTATGTGTACTTGTCTACCCTTCTCTAGTAGATATAGCCATTGCTCTTCTGACACAGCACTAAAAGAACTAGTAAAATGCTGATAATCCTGATGGTTAGTGTTGAAGTTTCTTTTTCCAAACAGAGACTGGGAAGTGAAGGCTCCCCCCCCAGACAGGCTGTTAGCACAGTTCATTCTTTCGCAGACAAGCCACTACTTACACTACTTTATTCCCGGTGTGCCCAGGGCTCTGTCTCTTGGCTTGCTGATCACTCTGGAGCCCCTCACACTGTTTCCTTATCTCTGGAGACAGGTAGAAAGCAAAGTCGCCTACAGACAGAGAGAGCCTGGCGTTAAACAGTGGTGTTGTGGATGGTGGTTACCTACCAACAACACATTACATATATTTGTTATTGATTTAAAAACCCCTCTTCTTGCTTGCTCTGATAAAAGCTATGGAATATCTCTTGACTTTTGGTGTGGTTACTGCAGCATCCTGGGCTGGGAGATTTGTTATTCCAGTTTACAAACATGAGAGCAGTAACTACAAGATACCAGAGGGCTGTGTGTCTTAGTCTGTCACATGTAAACAGCTTTCTTATAACAAGGCATTTCCAACCACACAGTTAATATTTTTTCAAGCGTTAGAAGTTTCCAGGACCCCTGCAAGCAGTAAATGGAAAAAACAAACTGAGAAAACCTAAGCATTTATTCCCAGGGAAAAATGTGCTCATGTTTGCTTCCTGTTTAGTGCAAGATATTCCTGAATCAGTGGTTTATTAGACCAGTAGACTGATTTTCAGGACTCTTTTGATATACCTAGCTTTCCTAGAAAAGGCCTATTTCTTGTGCTTGCTGGCCAGGTCTGTTTAGGATCTCTGGCAGCTGGCTGTAGCTGGAGGTCCAGCCTGTGGTCTCTAGCTAAGCTGAGATGCAAATTTTCAAGGCACATCTGCACATCCCAAACACAGCAGTATTATTTATCCCTGAACAAAGAATCCTGTTCATCTGGTCCTTAAATCTGCACACAGTAACTCCAGATCTCAGCCCAAGCTGTCCAAATGCCTGCTAGACATGATGTTTATGATGAAGCTGGGAAGAAAGATTTGCTGGGTGTTCAGGGAGCTCGGGGGGAGTGCTAGCAGGCTGCTGGGCCAAAAGCCTCAGCAGGACCAGACCCTATGGGACATGTTGCAGATGTGACCAGCAAGCCAGGCAGGATTAGGTCAGATCTCACAGGTGATCCCATAGAGACCAAGTCAAACCAGACAGAAGTGCAAACTCTACTTGGCAGACCAACAGACCGTATGGGATAGCCTGGGGAGGGCAAAGTGACCAAAACCCAGACATATTCAACTAGGTAGACTTATGAGCAGCAACAAACAGACCATATAGTACAGAACATATAAAAAGAGACTAACTTTAGTGGTCTCCACTGCCCAAAGAGGTCGTCAGGCTAAAGCCCACACAACCAACAGTCAAGTAGACCAACAGATTAACCCCTCTGAGGTCATATGTTGCCCCTTCCATAATACTTTGGCTGCAGGATGTTATACTTACTTCTGATAAAAGACGGCAGCAGTCTCCCAAAGCGTAGTAAGGGCTCTTCATGAAGCTCACCTGGTTTATCGACCAGTTTGAAGAATACATCATTTGGCTCACTAGCTAGGCTATAGATATTCTTGACATTCACTTTCCTGCCAATGCCCAAGACAACAAAGAAGTACCCTTTGCATTTTGCATCCGTAACAACCTTCTGCAGGTTCTCAAGTTCTTGTTTATTAACTTTTCCGGTCATCATCAGAACCATGACTTTTAGATCCCGAGGGTTTGGTGCACTTTCAAAAATATGAGCCATTGTGTGTTTAATTGCACTTCCTATAGCCCTCGTGCCATGGAGCTGGGTCATTTGGTTGTGAAGGTAATTAATGATCTTCTCTTTGGATCCATAATCAGTTAGTGAAAACTCAGTTTTTACTGGTGGGAAACTTGAGTTGGTTTCGTATTCATAAGGAGCTTGCTGGAGAACTGCCACTCTTGCATGGTGCTGAGATACTCTTGGCTCAGAGCTGATTTCCAGGTTACTTACGAGGTGGGAAATGTACTTTTTCATCTCGTTGAACTGCAGAGGGGTGGTGGACTCCGAGCTATCCATGATGAAGGCTATGTCAGTGTCTACATCTGTTGGGGCTGCCCTTCTGTCTCTGAATACAGGTCTCTGACTACCAAAACCACAGATGGGATCAGGGTCACACACATCTAGAGAAGAAATATAGTAGGTTTCACCTGGAGGAACTGAAGATGACCCTCCCTCGTCATTGCAAAAATCCCTTGTGTCATACAAAATACTATCAAGCCATGGACATTCACTGGTGCATTACCTAATACCAAAGTCATTTCATCCCAAAACACACTCAGTTATGCATTTAGTATTTTTACATGCTCTTTTGTCCAAACAGATCCCTGAAGCACTCTGTCATAAATGGCAGGCAGCCATATTTTGGTGTGTTTAGCTGTCGGTGTTCGGGCTATAAAAGTGGGAACCAGCCAAAAAAGGAGCTTCTCTTTACAAAGTGGAGAATGCCCAGTGAGCCTCATTCACAACACCAATGTTTTCTGCTCAACCTAAGAAAGTGCTTCCCTTGTCTTCAACAGCAAAAGGGCTGACTCCCAACTGGGCTTCCCTTCTGCACCACCGACAACTGACTGCTCTGTGACCAGAAGGATTTGGCACTGTATAGAGAAGAAATTGGATGCTTTACCCAGACAAATGTGACAAGTCAAGACCCTCCGGATAGTTTCATTCAGCTGACTGCCACTGGCTGGAAGAACAATTGCATGTCCAACCGCTGTGTTGTTGATCTGGTTAGATGCAAACAGAAAAACATAGTGTTGGTAATGCTGTGTTCTGTTATCTTCAGCTCAAAGTAGGGGAGGCAATCCACAACTCTAAGAGATTCTCTACTCAGCACGCTGCTTTTGGTGGATCCCATTTGGAGGAACCTAATGCCCCCAACATCCATTAGTGGGACTAGTTTAGAGACAAACTCCAAGAAAAGGGTCAAGCACTTGAACCAGCGCTCAGTGTGCTCATCTGCAGCTTTTTTATTGCTTTAAATATCTGTATGTCCGCTCTCCCTCTGCCAACAAAGCTACCATACTTCCACCTTCCCACCATTTGCCTTTCTGTCAGACCTTTCTCACTATGGGGACTGTCTTGTCTTCTGTTTCATACCACACCTGGCACCCTGGACCCATGGTCTGGGAAACAAATGACTCATCATAACCTCACTAGCGTTTCACAGCATGCACCATGTTATGGATTAATCTCCTAATAGATGTGCTGGATAAGTTTGGCCAGCACTGCTTTCTCAGAGCTAAGCGCTTGAAAGGCCTGTGGAAGCCAACTACTGCCTGTAGGAGCAAATGCCATCACTCTCCCCAGCAAATCAGACTGAGATCATGAGCAGAAAAATGAAAGAAAGAGTGAATGACCCCAACCTCCAGAGCTCTGGTGAGAACTGGGTCCTGCCTGCTGGTGAGGAACACGGGCATGACCCCAGCATCGTAGAGTTGCAGCACGGCATCATTGAGCTGCGGGGAGGCTCTCGTGTCCCCGTTGCTGAAAAAGACAGCCACCTTCCTCATAAGGAAGCCGCTTCGGGCACGCTTGAAGGTATTCCTGGCCACAAAGGACATGGCGGTCTCGAGGCTGCGTGGCTTTGTGGTCAGGGTCGCCTGGAAGTTTTGGATCTGCTGGAGGAGGCTTGATTTCTTCCTGGCGTCAGCAAAGCGGATCTCTGTGGTGACCTCATTGTTGTAGGTGACCAGAGCCACCCGGGCACCCCGAGGACAGTTGCTCTCAGCGATGGTTAAGTTGTTGACCACTCTGAGCACGGTTTGCTTCATCCTGTTGAAAACATCCCTCACAACGCCTGAGGAGGTGTCAATAGCAAAGGCCAGCTCGGTTGGGTAGACAGGGCACTCCTTGGGACCTGACGGAAACATGTGTTAGGAAAAAATAGTGCCCCAAATAGTTGTCAGGGTGCAAGGACCATGTCCTTGGCAGGGGTAAATCATTCATACCACCTGTGTGGGAAGAGCAACAATTCTGGCATGCAGTCACACTGGGGTTTAAAGGACTGAAGGTGACTTACCATAGCAGCAAGCTGTGGAAAAGATGGTGAAAAAAAGGCAGTTTGGTCAGTGCCATTCGTGTAACATGATGGGCATATAAGGGTAGAAACAGGGAATTAGCAAAGCACTGATGTACTCACGGCATTTGTCTTTGATGTTCCGCACAAGAGCACATTGCTTTAGAAAATAAAACGAAAGTGAGGGAGAAAGGGAAAAAAAGAGATATGTGACACAGCCAACAAAAGAGTATTTCAAAACAAGAGAGTAATTGTGCCAACACTTACATCTCTGGATTCTCCTTTATCGCCTTTAAGTCCCTGTTTAAAAAATACAGAAAAATTGAGTGCAATGTGTATTTTCAGAGTGCCCCATGAACCCAGTTGGAATAATTATTTAACCATGGGTCATGCAGAAGCTAAGGGAAAACCTGCCTGTTTTCAGTCATGTTTCCAGCAACAGGGGGAAATGTTTTCCCATGTAAGGATTAAACCTAGTCGAGGCCAAACCCAAAAGGGACATTTACAATGCTCTATGTTCATGTGCAAAGCAAGCCAAGTCATCTTGGCCTATCTACATCATGGACCATATCCTGTGTGTGGTGATAAATGATAAAGAAGTGAGGACTTCCTAGAAGGAGCTTTAAGTGGCATATTGCCATGGGGAAATCCTAGTGCCTGATAAGAGCCTGTCTCTTGACTTTTTCCTTCTGTTGTGCATTGCAGTTAGAGGAGGGGGGAATATTTATCAATGATAAACAGCTAGTTAGGAATTTATAGAGACACATCAAAGACAAATAAAGAGGAATTTGCCCAACTTGAAATCAGCAGGAGGTGGTGATGGGCATATATTTCAAGCCCTGGCACCAACAGGGACTACCACATTTCTCAGAGAAGCAATGAGGAGTTTCTCCAGGGGGAAAGCCAGAGGCTCCATCAGCAATGCAATGAACACTTACAGATGGTCCAGGGTATCCAACCTCTCCTTTCTGACCTGGTGTCCCAGGATCTCCTGCATTTCCCTAGAGAGAGAGAGAGAGCAGAGAAGTCCTCTCCGTGAACATTTGCAGGAGGACTCCCAGGAGCATGGGTCAACACTTGGGGGAAAAGGTGTGTGCATCTTTCAGGTAGTTCATGCAGAAGCAAAAAATTATGTCATGGTCCAACTTACTCTGCGGCCTCTGTTTCCTTTAGGACCAGGGCCTCCAGCACCACCGCGGTCACCAGGTCCACCCTGGTTGGGGAAAAACCACAAACAGTAGCTCTAAATCTGCACAGGACCATAGGTAAAGGCTACATTGCTTGGAAAATAAATGCATAGCTCATAGACTGCACCGTACCTTGGGCCCTGGGTAGCCTAAGAAGCCGCGTTCTCCCTGAAACAACATGAAGGTTTAGTTGAATACGGTTTAGAAAATGAACCTGGTTTTGCAGGCAGATCTGTAACAACTGAAGGAATTAAATGATGGAGGGAAACGAGAGAGACTGCAAATTAATTTTTCAATTTTGTTCCTCATATGATTAATAAAAAGCAAATAGCCACTCTTTTTAAGGTCTGGTTGCTCCTGTAAGGCTAATTACAACTGTAGAGGAGCTGTCAGAGATGCTGGCGCATAGTTTTCAAAGTCCCACAGACATTCATGGGGCTCTCTGGCTAAAAGGTACAAAAACATTATGCTTCCTCCTTGGAGAAACCAAGACAAAGGCAGAGGGGAAAGTTTGAAGAGCCTTGCCTGATTTTTCTCACCAGGGTACACATAGGGCTGATTTTTGTCCCTCTATGTGTCTGACTTCACCTAGGCTCTGCCCTTGCCTATCTGCACTGGAGACCTTGGCTACTTCCTTGTCCATTGTAACTCATGTTGGTAGATGGGCATGACGAGCATACACCTACCTTTCTGCCTTGAGGACCTGGGCCACCAATTCCATCTCGTCCATCATCACCCTGAAATAGGAAAGCCAAAGTCATTAATATGCAGTCACATGCGAATAGCTTAAACCTCACAGATCCAGCAGCATCAATAGAAAGAACCCACTGATGTCACAGGCCTTTGAGAAGTCCTTCTGTAGATGAAATTATTGCAAGAAAAATAAACACCAAAAGGTGGTGCCAAAACTACAAATAAAAACCTGCTTAGTATATGCATATAATGTGTAAAACCCATGTGGAAGTCAGCAGTGGGGAGCAGGTTAGGAGGTCAGTCAATGCCAAGGGTGTACTTAACAGCTCTGTCTGACCCAAGCTTGTCCTCCCTTGCTTTGCGCAAACCATTTTTTCCTCAGTTGGCTCCTCATTATACAGAGTAATGAGAATCAGGCCCCATAAAAGCGCTCACTTACTCCATACATCCTTTTTATAGGTTGCTTTGGGCTAGCACATGGGGTCAGCTCAGGGTGTCTACCCACACCTCATGCAATGAGCCAGGACAAGGCCGAGAAACTCTGGACAGCCTCTGCCCTGTGGACTGATCTCCGAGATGTTAAAAGTCACTTTTCAAGTGAATATAATTCACCTCCTCAGAGGGACTACCCTTACCAACTATGCTCATGACAGTTGAAGACATAAAGCTGATTTCCCTCTCTCATATCGTACTATGGAGGATGCAAAGTCTGTAGGGGAGCTAAACGCTCTGCTACGAAGGGCTGCGGCCCATTTCCCACAGGAGACAGTTTAGGCCAGCATCCTTAAAGGTGTGAATGCATGGCCACACTTACCATCTCTCCTCGTGGGCCCTGCTGTCCATTTGGCCCTTTGAGCCCAGGGTTTCCAGGCTCACCCTGAAAACAGAAGAATCTGTTAAAGCATGTGCTGAAACTCCAGGCAACTCTGAGCCTTTCCCATCCCATCGGCACTGGTGTCTTTACATAGACCAGTCTGCAGTTGTCCTTGCAGCAGAAAGCCATGGCTGGACCTACACAGCCAGCAACGCTACAAAATGCTTGCTCTTTAGTGGGACCTTTAGTGATTTCAGGAAAGGTGGGCAGTGGGACATGGGACACCAGTCAGCTTCCACCACAGGATGGTGTTTGCTTTTTTAGAAATACTGCAAAAATAAAAGCTCCCAAGCTCTGGGGATTTTGCCAGTGCAAATGGGCAGTGAAGCAGACATAGAAATGAACCAGTGTGTGTGAATCTGGAGAGATAAAACCATACGGAGGGTCTGGAGAGATGCAACACAACCACCTTCCCATGTGGGCATGGACTGGGAATCTGCCCTGGAAAATCACTTGGGAATCTCAGTTACTAAATTACTTTTGCCTCTCTGTTCAATGAAACAGGAGCCTTAATGAAACAAACAGAGCACAGACCTTGCTCTACTCTACATTGTGCAAGCCAGTGAAAACAAACTAATTTCACTCCAAGAGGTTCATCTCAAGTATTTTTTTAAGCTCACTCCTATCCAGAAGCTTTTCATTGCTGTTTTAGTTGCTGATGCCCAATGCTCATGAAGACATACCTTTCGTCCCAGGGGACCGATCCTGCCCCGCTCTCCTGGAGTTCCTGGTAGTCCACCACCAGCCTGGAATGGAAACAGGGAGAGGCATGTTGGCAACTTGTCAAGAAAACTGGGTGCGAGAAACTAGGGGATTGAGTGACCATAGAAATTATGAATTAACTACCGGGGCTGATGCCTCTCAAAGCACCTTAGGAAATTCAGAAGTCTAACTGACAGTTGGGAAGAGCTGAAGGACCAGTTCAGTTCAATGCAAATGTCAGCAGCAACTTATATTGTCCCTAGAGAACCCCTGTGAGAAATGTGTGAGGAGGAGGGGCAAAGTCCTGCTCAAGATAAGGAAATGCAAGATGTGTCTGGCTTTATGGCCATGAGTCTTGCTGGGGTATGCAGCAGGAGGGAGAAATAAATGCATGGGGGCCCTCCAGCAAGCACGTGAGATGATCATGCTCTGGCTTCAGAAGCTGAAACATCATGGAGGATTCTTTGCCAGTCACTCAGGGATGTTCTTTAATTAAGATCGCAAACTATAATGGGCCAAATGCTGAAGTCCTGACCCCTTTGTGGTTGCTTTTAACTCTTTCTCTTCTGTAACTCTTGATCAAGAAATCCTTAGCATAAGTTGAGAGGAGAATCATACTAGAAGGGTGTGTTATAAAAGAATGAATCAGAGCTGGAGCCCTAGAGGGGGGGAATGGAAAGACACATTGGCTGCATCTTATTAGCTCAGTGAGATGTTCTTGCTAAGCATAGTTGGGTGAGAAGCAGCAGAAGGGTTTACCCTGGGTCCAGGAATGCCCTGCTCTCCTCTTATGCCTGGCGTGCCAAGCTGGCCGGGAGGACCCTGTGCAAGGAAAAAGAGAGATTGTGTCAACACATATGGGCAGAAACACACCAGTGCTACACAAGATCACAAGGGAAAGCAAATGCTACTGTGCCTCAGAGATGGTTTTCAAACATGTCATAGCTTGGCTGGTGTGAATGCAATGGCAGGCTTGATGTCCTGGTGCAGGACAGCCAGGCCACAGCACACCCAAAAATACCCAAATCCTGACAGTCCTCACAGCTGAGACTCTTTGAGGAAGCGGCTGTGATGAAATAATGCAACAGCATCATGAGGTAAGGCATTTACTTTGCTGTAAGTTCACTGACCTGTGGCCCTCTCATGCCTTGTTCTCCAGCTGGCCCTGCTTGACCGAGTGAGCCCTTGGTACCCTTGAAGTGCAAAATAGGACAACACAGGTTAGCATGGGGGGGGGTGGGGTGGTCAACACCATGGGGAGGGAAAGGAGATCTCAGGGCATTTACAGCTGCACGAAGAGCAGGGAAGAACAGTTGTTTGGGGGTTTTGTTTGGCAGAATATGCTTATAGCAGAGAATGAGCACAGAGCTGGTGGGGTAATTTGCCTCCTGCAATCAACAGGCATCAGTCTCCTTTATGCTTTGGCCCAGTTACATTGCTCCAGCAGCACACAGAGATGAAGCGTCTGACCAGGGAATGATGCAGAGGACGGGCAGCCCCAGGCATGTGGATGGCTGGTTTTGCACCACATCCAGTAAGGAGCATATGGGGAGATGAGCCTGAGGAGGAGGAGAGAAATTTGGAGGAGAGAGGAGGCAGAGAGGAAGAAGCAAAGCCTGAATGTCTCTTCTCTTGGCACATCCCTCTGGGTGCCGTGGCTGCCTGGCCGGTGGTGTGGCAGGAGCCCCAGGTATCATCCCCATCACCACTTACCTTAACTCCTATTGGTCCCCTTCGTCCTGTCATACCCTGCAAATGAAGAAATTATGAGACTTGTTAAGCAAGTATGTAAGCACATGTTTCTCTATTGCTTTTAGATTGGTGTATTGCCGCTTCTCTTAGTCCAAAATTACATTTGAATAGTTTGAACTACTGGGGAGAGGGAGAGAAAGAAATCCACATGGCCAGCTCTCTTAAATCAAACTTTGGCATGTTTTCTCCTTCCTTGCATCCCCCAACCCTCCACCACATAGGTGAGTTGCTCCCTTACACATGCAGGAGTGTGCCACAGTCCCTGGACAACATGCCCCAAGGGACAGGTAGCAGCAGAGCAGCAGGGAACACATCCTCAGATGTCCCAGCTACACCAGCTCCAGTTTGGTTTTTGCCTTTTAAAAACCAGCAGCCAAATGCAGAGGCATATGTCAGAGTAAATCAAATGTAGCTCCACTCATCCGAGCACTGAGATATTTGCATGGGAATAAATTAAGGATTAGAACTTTAAAGTCTATACAAGCCAGCAAACCACCAGGCATTTTCCTTTTGAGGTTTGGTGGGGGTCTTTTTGGTTTTATTTTTCAGGTTGAACTCATGACACTTGTGAGACAAAATACATTGGAAGGCAGGAGGAAAAAGTTATTGTCAGTCTAATCTTGGCGCCCACTGGCTGCAGGTCTGGCAGCTCACCTTCCTCCCGACTCCACCGTCTTGGCCGTTCAGCCCCACCGGTCCTGGTTCTCCCTAAAGCAAAAGCAAAAGTCAGGTGAGAGCCCTGAGATGAGCAGGCACTGGGAAAACAGGTTCCATTCTCAAAAAATGGGTCCTTTCACACTCTCACACAAGTTATTTGATATTCCCACATTGGTGGAAATCCCTCTAACAACTCATGGAGAGTTTCCATCAAGTTTCTGAGCTAGTGCAAGCCAACATTCCCATTCTTTGGGAAATGCCTTCTGACTGTTTAAGATGCATTTTTATTCTGAGCTGATATGAAAAGAAATGGGGTTTGAAATTTTCCAAGGAGCATGGGGGGGGGGGGGAGTTCAATGATTTCAGGTGAATCAGGATGTTCGGATTTGGAATCATCTAAGCAGTTCTCTGCTTTTGTATATGACCCGCAAGAACATATGAAGTTAATTTCCAAGTACAAAGTTGTTTTCAGTAACAATATCCCAAAAGGCATTGTAAACTAATAACTAAAAAAAAAAAAAGCACTTTTTACACAAAATATCTTCTAAAATGATGTCTTCCCAGAGAAAGTTTTGGCTGCAAACCAACAACATTTTCTAGTGGAAAAATATTCCATCTAATAAGGCACGATGAGTTTAAAAAATTTGCACCTTTTTGGCAGCATCCTTTTTTCTTACTTTTTCTGTCCCATCCTATTGTAAAAACCAAAAAACAACAAAAGACAACAAAGAAACTTTACCATTGGTCCAATTTCACCCTTTTGGCCTCTGGAGCCCCGTTGAGTATTATCAGCTCCTGAATCTCCCTGAAAGCAATAGAGCAATAAGAACCATCTGTGTAAGTGGGACATGAAAGTCAGACATCATAAACTGCTCTGCTATAGCTCAGAACCAACATTTCTTTTCTTTTTTCCTTTTTTGACTGAATTAGATGAAGTATTATTGGTGTTTTCAGACAGACACAGCTTTTCAACTGAGAAATAATAATATTGAAGAGGAGGAGGAAGGGGAATTTTAATATAATGAAACAGTGATTGACAGGTTGGTATCAAGAGGCTTGTGTTACCCACATGTCGTCTCCAAGTCCTTGCTCTGTCACTGGACCTGCCACTGTCAAGTGGCATTTAATAAGCCTGAGCACATGCTTGCCAATGACCCCTAGAACTGGTAGAAAGTGGGTGAAAAATCAAGAAGATGCCTTAGCAACATTTACCGGGTCTCCACGGAGCCCATGGTCACCTCGTTCTCCTCGTTCGCCTTTAATTCCCTTATCACCCTGCAGAAAAAGACAGAGAGTTAGCGAGAACAGCCCTTGCCTGCTGAAAGCATCTCTGCTGCCGCATACCTCTACCCAAGTCCTCAGCCTCAAGGGGAGTGTGATGGCTTTCCACCCTCCCCTGGCTCAAATTCACCTTTTCGCCATCATTTAGCCCCATCATAAATGTGATAAAAGCCTACCCTCCTGCCGGAGTATCCCTTCTCTCCAGAGGAGCCGGGCAAACCTTTGTCTCCCTAAAAAAGAAAAGTACTTTAGAATATTTGCTACTTTCAAGGTGCTTCTTAGATGCTTTACTGAAACATCTCGTTATAAAGAGAAAAGCAATTAAAATGACTGACCTCTTCTCCATCAATGCCATCCAGACCCATTTCTCCCAGTTCACCCTGCAGAAGAGAGGCGAGGGGCAAATGCTCACTGAGGGAAAGGGGAACAAGGAGGGGGATACCAATGCGTCCATAAGTTCACACTCATGGCCAAGGCATAAGGAAATAGCTCCATACCTTCTCTCCTGGGAATCCCCGAGAACCCTAAAGAGATCAGAGAAGGGAGTTACTCCACTTTTGCCCAGTTCATCACCGTGGGATGTGGTGAGGAAGGGGGGCTGTGCTTGGTGGCAGACCCAGAGCCAGGACCAGGGCAGGACAGGCAGGGCGTGCTGCACCAGGGTTTGGCTGTCCCTTATTTCTCTTATACCAATTTTCTTCTTCAGCTGCCTCCTCAATGCTCGTGCCAAGACGAAATATGTGCATGGTGTTTAGCTAGGTGATTGAATAAAACAGCTTACTCCTTAGCCACAACTCTTTCTCCACTGACTTTCTGTTCTCCCTGCACCCATTTTTATATTAATTCAGATCCAGTCTCAGTGCCTTTGTCCAAGGCTGGACAGCTTTTTAAAGAGACTCAGTATCTCAGCTGCAACTAATGGGCTTGGTTCACGCACTCCTCTGCTCCTTGCCAGAGGACCCTACGGTCAGAGCAAATGGTAGGAAACATCCCCTTAATATCGCTGAATATTTCCCATAAATATTATACATTTCACCACCTTTTCTGGCTTGTGGCACGGCTGCTGTCCTGAACCATTTGCTCAGTGTTCCTCTTCAAAGCAGCGGCTGTGGCTCACTTCTCTCCTTCCTCCCCAACAGCAGATTTCCATCCACATGCTGTCCCAGCCCTGGGCCAAGACACGCACACACCACTTCTTGGTGTTAAGAACAAATCCATCTCTTCTTACTTCTTTCCCTAGAGCCAGACTGCAGAAAATAAATCAGCCTGGGTCACTGGGCTGCCCTTTTGCTCTTCATAGCAATTCTAAAGCCATGACACCTGCTGAAAGTCTTGGTGCTTGGCCAGGTGGACACCACCACTTGAGTGGACTTGGCGGCTGTTGTGTGACATCCCAAAGCAGCAGGAGTTGCCCTTGGTGGACTCACACCAGCTGGACTCTGGGTCTGCTCCATGCAGGCTCCTTCCGCACGTACCTTGGTTCCTCTGTGCCCGGGGCATCCCTGGAAACCCTGCGTCCCGTTCACACCTGGTGGTCCACGCTCACCCTGTTGCATGGAGGGTAAAATGCAATGGTCAGGGTTTCCCTGCTGAGTGCCTTTCTTCAACTAACTGCATGCATCAGCAAGCGCAGGAGGTGGCTTGGAAGCACAGGAGCAAACAGAGCATCAGGGTTTGAAAGGTCAATGCCCAGCCACCCCACCATCTTCTGCCCGCAACCTTCCTCATATAAAGACCAACTGCAAGTCTTCATCTCCGAGAGAGAAACATCCTTCCCAAGCTCTCAGCTATGGAATAACTTTATAAAACTTCTCCTTCAAAAATAAAATGACAAGACAAAACCCTCAGAGCTCTGCATAGATGTCTAATCTCATCCTGACCTTAAAGCCCCGGGAAAACATTGCATCACACGTGATATCTGACAGCAGCGTTTGGCCTCTGCCTCTGCTATTGGAAAAGCGATGAGCACCACCAGCCCCTTGGCCTCAGCTTCACCTCCCAGGCCTGATGCGTGGGGAGTTGTTTTCTCCAGGGGTGATGTGGGATTCATGAAGTAAGAGTTTGGATGAAACAGTGCTAGTAAGAAGTCATGGGACTCATGTTGTCTGCCACTGTGATGGATAGAAACACCCCTTCTTGGTCCCATTCTTGGACTAACTCAAATCTTTCAGCTGCATTTGGTATGGATAACTTTGGCACAGGCTGCAGCTTTAATGAAGTTGGGGATTTTATTGTGCTCACAGGCATTTGGAACCAGCTGCAAACATTCCCACCTGCCTTGGAGGAATAGCACAGAGCTGGGTCACATCAAATAATGGGCTTTATTCCCCCCATCATGCCTTCTCCAGCTCTCAAGGAGCTTCTTACTGACCTTCTCCCAGGAGCAGCTGGGACCAGCAACTCAGGCCATCGGATGGGGGAAACACAAAGTTTTGCTTGCTCTCTCATGTAATCCATGCCCACATCCCCAGCAGAAAATATTTAGTGAAAAAGCCTCCAAACGCTTCAGTATGGTGAGATACCTTATTTCAGCAGTACCATGCAGAGCAGGAGCAATCACTCACCGGTCCTCCTTCATCACCAGGATAGCCTCCATAGCCGAGATCACCCGTGGTACCCTAGAAGACAACAGAGATGATCCTGCATTTCTTTCATAGTTCTGTGATCTTCCTCTAAATTGATATTAAGATTTCTCTAGATTTGCACAGAGCAGCTGCTTGGTCATCTGTGTAAACAATTTAATAAGAGAAACCATCTCCCCTTGACATTCCTAAACTCATTCACCAGACACTTCACTCCCTCTTTCCAGCCACTCATCCCTGCCCTCTTGGTTGTTTTACAACACAGAAGCTGTGAGGAAAGGGAAGGAGAGCAGCTCTCAACTGCTGTGCATGGCCCAGGGCCAGTTTTAAAATGGGGGAGTAAGTGGAGATGACCTCCCTGTTAGCATCACCCATTACAATGCATGCAGCCCACACCTCACCCATCCATCACCACCGTGGTGGACAATGACTTTGCACAGGGAGCCTTCATCCCCAGATGAAGGGACCTACCTTTGGTCCTATGGGGCCTGGCACACCTCTGTCCCCTCTCTGCCCTGAGCACTTGCATGGGACCTTGCAGCACGTCCTCTCTGCGATGTTGTCCTGCAGCAAAATGCACATGACACAATGGGAAGGTGTTAGAAACCTGGCAAAGCCCCAACACCGTTAACTCGTGCAAGCCCTCAAGTCTGTGCAATGGCTCCTGTGCCAAGCATAACATCAGCCCAGCAGCATTTTGGGGTCTCTGCCTCAAAACACCCACAACAGCAGGAGAAGGAGGTGTGTTTTGGCAGACCAATTAGGTTGCATGGTTAGGAGGCAGCAGTAAACATTATCTTTTGGACATCAGAGGCAAGGGTTTAAATGGGAACTGCATGAGGCAGAATTTGTAGAGAGCATTTAGTAGGAGATCAGTCCCCAGTGCGGTGCCTGTCACCAAAAAGAGCAATTTCATCTCCAAAGAAACAAATCCAGGCTGTGGAATAGGCCATGAGAAAGTCATTGCAATAAGTAGCTCACCAGCAACCCACAGGCTGAGAACATTTTACAAGCACACAGCAAAAGAGGAAAAAGAAAAAAAAAAAGAAAAAAATATAGATATGGATTCAGAGAAATCACAGCTTGGTTTTGCATCATCCAATAGGAAGAAAAAAGTTATTTTCTCTGCCAAGTACATTGCTGGCTGCAAACATTTCCTGCCAGCTTTGCACATTTACATTTTGAAAGGATTTTCCTAGGCAACTGAATTACTTGGGGATGGGCTGAAGAGTAGCTCTTAACCCAAAACCCAAGGTTCATTCCCAAGTGGCTGCACTTTGATTTGCAAAGAAAGGCCCAGCAAGGTTACCACAGGGATCAGTGGTTAAGCCCAATCTTATTAAATCTACTGGAAAAGGAGCTTAATGCTGCTGGTAGCAAATGTGAAGTTGGGAGGAACTGGACATACCGAGGTTGATAGCAAATTAACTCAACAAACTTGAGAGGGACTACATACATGGGAGGGAAGAAAATCTATGAAGAAGAAAGAATAACTCCTTCATGTGTTAAAAGCATGTCTGAAATACAGGCAGTGTATCAACTCAGGGAAAGAAACCTAGAAAGCAGTCCCTCTGCAAGAGATTTAGCACTGACAAGGCATGACAGTGCATTACCCATAAGGTTAAAAAAAACAACAGCATAAATGTGGGTGGAGGGTGGGCCTTTTGACACAGCAGCTTTTGATGGCATCTTATCCCATCCCATTCGACCTAATCCCATGTTCTGTAGCCTCAGCTGGAGTAGGGCTTCTCCAGGAGTAGTATGAGACGAGGCAGCGCCATGATCTGCTCTTAACATAATTTTCTGTGGCATCTGTAAAAAGAGCTGACGTGAGGTAGGGAGGGGAGAGGACCAGAGCCAAGAGAGTGTAATTCAGCCACGGTTCAGCCCCGCAGGACATCCAGCCGTCGGCTTTCCTCCAGCATTACAAGGCAGTGCTGCCTGTGCCAAGTTACTTACAAGCTGCTCTGCCAGCTCGAAATCCAAGTCCAGCAGATTAACTCTGAGTGGTCTGTTGTAGGTGAACCCACGACCAAACTCCAGCTGCATCACTTTGTCAAAATTGCTCACTCGGTCCAGCCCGACGAAGATGAGAGCATTGACACCTGAAAGGGGGAAAAGCAGAAGAGGTTGCATGATGGGGCAAGGTGCTCTGCAGAGCCTGCACACCCTCCCCTGTAAGGTTGGGTCATCATCTGCCTCTTCGACTGCAAGCAGAGCTTATTCAATTGAGAACAAGCATCTTTAAGCACATTCAGTGCAAGTTAGCCACATGCTTAGGTGCCAGCAGGCAGCTGAATGTGACAGAAGGCAACGAAGAACAGCAAGTGCATGTAGAAATCATGAAATCCTTATTCGTTACTATCAAAAGCTGGTGAACTGATGAGAAATGGTTGTAAAATGGGCCTCATGTTAAAATGGACCATAATCACTGCCTTGAAGAGTAAAAAAGTTACCTTCTGTATGCAAAGCAGACGAAGCAGCCTCCAGCTGATCTATGGAGTCATCTGCACCATCAGTAAAATGAATTATGACCTGGGAAAGAAATTTATGTTAGGACCCAGAACATTTCAGGTATGAAACACAATCACTGCAACCTGAAGGGCCTTCTTCCAAGGGATGCTTTGTCTGAGAGGAGATGGGGGAATTGTTGTGCCCTTTCCAGCCCACAAAGCTTTGAATGTCTGTGCCAGGTTTCTGTACATTGCATCATGCAAGTGTTTGTTGCATGAACAGGGAAACATCTGGAAAGCAGTAGTTTGCAACCAAGCAGTGCTCATGGATACCAGCTGCAGTGATGTTCAGCAATTGTCAGGACAGGACCTTGACAATGCAGGGAGAGTGCAGGAAACAAGTAGGGCTGAAGTGACCAAATTTATTATGAATAAATTTATTTAATGATTTTTATTATTATTTATTAATGAATTTACAGTTGCTTTACCAACTAAAATACATCAGAAGTCAGCTTTCCTGGCCAACACCATCCCAGTGGCTTTGGTTTTGACTTACTTTGGTGCTGCCAGAGGGTGCGGATCTGAATTTATTCAGGTAGGACTTCAGCGTATCTGCTGTGAGGAAATAGGGCCCACGGGTGCGCATGCCTTGAAACTTCTCGAAGAGCTCAGGCTGGTACTCGGAGAAGTCCAGTCCCTCCACGGGTCCCCCCTGAGCCTGGGCCATGATGGCTACCCTGACGTTGGGTGCCTGGTTGCCAGTGCAGCTGATCTTCTGCATCTGCGTTATTCTGTTCAGCACAGACTCGACTCTGGACTCCAGACCTCTCTGGGAATTGAATATATTTTGGCCAGGGCCAACATCTGTGACATCGAAGCCAAGTATCACATCTAAGTCGCAATCTGAAAGGGAAATGCAGAAAGAGAGGAGGGCAATACCGTTGAGCAATAAAATTGCTTTTCAAGTAATGACTTTCCTAATTATTCTGTTAGTCATTAGAGAAGATATTTTCTGCATCAAGCACTGCTGCCATTTGATACACAATTGCCTTCTACTTCCTTTCATCATAGCAATGATAACCTGGGAAAATCTGCATTTTATTAATTTTAAATTTTTTTTCCTGTGCAATTGTTGCATAGCATTGCGAGGAGCTGACTAAATCAAGCCCAACAGAAATTTTCATTTTCATCAGGCAGCCAAGACTGCTGCTTTCTCTCCGCTGCGTGAAAACCTGTCAGCACTTGCACAGTGTGCATGCACCTTCTGCCTGTGCTTGACCGTCTTCCAGTCATGGGGATATAGAGGGAGGTGACAACCAGGTGACTGATCTCAAGTCCCTGAAAGGTGTAGCTAGGATTTCTATGGGATAGCTGGGAATTAGGGCAGAAAGAGGCACTGAAGTTGCTCAGCCTTAGCTAGTGATGCGATGCACAGTCTGCCTTTTGGCAGGAATATTTAGCGTGGGCTTGGAGCCACCCTGCAGCCAGTGAGCTGCCCATTGGTCTGGAGCACGTAGAAATCGAACTCTTGGATGCCTTTCATCTAGATTTAATGTCTCCTGCACCTACCTAGGCTTTCAAACAGGGAGGTGTTGAATTTTCTTTGATATTAATCACATTGGTGCTGCGCTCAGGAAGCACTCATGGTTACCACCAGCAGCGGTTTGCTTTTCCCTGCTCTCAGTTTTTTATCTTGGGTGGAGCTGCTGCTCAGCTCAGGGCTCCTGTGGCTCTCCTTCAGCTTCTCCAGAGGTTCGGGAGATGCCTTTGCTCAAAAGCCAGAGGGTTGAGCTGTGATCAGTTGTGCTGGGAGTAGGACTTGCTGTACCATAGTAAGTTAAACCAGCTGCTGGGATTCTGGTTTGACAACAATACCAGCTCACTTACTCAGCCCAATTCCCCTTACTTGGCTTCTGAAGTAGCCAAATCATGGGATTCCTTGTTAAGGCAATTTTACCTTAAACTGCAACTGCTTGTGCCCTAGCTTTTTCTCGTAAACCTGTCGCGAGATCAAGTGGGCACCCTGAATGATCAAGCAAAAGAAATTCTGATTTCCAGCACACGATGCATGCCAGGGACTGAACGGCCAAGAAGTGCCATGATGGCACCTCTGCAGTGACGGTACACCAGTTGCTCACATGCTGAAACACAAAACCAGGCAGCTTTCGTACCAAAGGTTTTCAGCCTACCACCACGTTCATGAAGGAGGTCTGAGCCCACGCTGCACCTCCAGCTATAGGCAAAGCACAAAAGCAGGCTAGACAAGTCCATCAAAATGTGTTCAATATTAAAAGCCACCCTCGGGAATGACCTGAGCACATTATGAAAGGATCGTGCTTACCTCTTGTAACATCCGTCGGTCCTAGGCACAATTTCTCCTCCATAGCAGCTTCCAGTGTAACCAGGACCTGCTCGTTCAGCTCAGACAGCTCCTGAACTGTGGACACTCTGAAACCTGTAGCGCTTTCACTGGCCAGCCTGCTGACTTCCTTCAGATCGATGTTTCTCACGCCAACCGCAAATACCTTGACGCCTTTCTGTGCAATTTCCAAGGAGGCACTCGGCCCATCATCTGTGGACTTCCCACCCGTGACAATGAAGGCAATCTGGGGCACCCTCTGGTCGATTCGGCTGCCAGCCTCTTTCACAAAATGTTTTGCCTGGAGGTGCTTTATAGCTGCGCCAGTGTTTGCCACTCGGCCGCCTTTGTAGATGACTTTGTTGATGGCATCTAAAATCTGAGGTTTGGTGGAGTAGTCCTTGAGGAAAAACTCGTCGGTGACATCTGAGTTGTACTGGGCCAGTCCTACCTGGATAGAGTCGCCATCCCTATAAATGGCGTCCACCACAGAGTAGACAAACTGGATAACTTCCTGGAAGTTATCTCTCCCCAGATTGATGGAGCCATCCAGCAAAAACACAATGTCAGCCTGCTTTTTACCTCCTGAAAAGATCACAAAGAAAACACAGTTATTAATAATTTACGGCATCTATAATATTTAAGATGCTCAGTGCTTTGTGAAGTAGCGTTGCGTTTCTCTCCCGTTTCTACCTTTTTAGTTTCATTGGTCTTTGGCACGATTTTACATCTGTACAAGAAGAAAAGTTTCATACAACACTTATGACACTTCATACATTACTTGTTTTTGTGATAGACACCCTCATCTCATTTCAAATTTAATTCTGCTCTTTCCTATGTTCAACAAAATCTTCAAAGTGTTCTTTAAATCAATGCAGCTAAAGGGTTGAGAATCAAAAGGTGTTATTATGGAACCATTTTCACATTACACAAATTCTATCTGTGCTCTATCCAGAAAAGTCTACAGGATGAATAGCAGCAGTCTTACCAGGTACTAAATATCCAGGGGTTTCTGTTGTAGGTATCGGAAGCTCTTCAAGAATACTCTGCACCTTCTTTTCTAAAGTTGGGAGTCCCGTGAAGTCCTGTACCACAAGCACGCGCTCAGGATCATTGGTAATGATCTGCAGCTGGTCCCTGTCCACATTCCTGGCTCCAACACCCAGAGGTTTAATGTTCGATGAAACAATCACATTAGCAGGCCTGTTCACGTCATCCTGGGACCGGTCTCCAAGGATGACGATTAGGTGCTGAGGCACTCCATCTTCTATCCTGCTTCCTGCAGACTTGATGAAGTAGTTCTTCACCACGTAGTCGAGGGCTTTGCCAGCATTCACAGGGGACCCCCCTCTAAGCCTCAAGCGGCGGATGGCTTGCAGGACGGCATTTTTGGACTTGTGGGTCTTCAAGTAGAACTCAGGGAAGACATTATTGCTGAACTGCACCACGCCAATTCGCACTTTGTTTGGCCCAACTTCCAGCTGCTGAACAATTCTGCTGATGAAATCCCGAATGTGAGCAAGCCCATCAGGCCTAACGTTGTCAGAGCTGTCAATGAGGAAGACTATGTCCTTTTCATCACCAGAAATATCTGCAGGGAAGCAAGAAGAGAGGAAATTATTTGTGTGCCAAGTCTTTGCTTAAGCTTTTCTGGAGTATTTCTGTGCTATCTGCTCTCGTGTGATGTAAAATTGCACAGCATATTTTAGCCAACTTTAGGCATGGTGTTTCAGGGAGCCTCTCCAAAAGGGCTTGTGTGCAAGCGTGCATGTGTGTGTTAACAGTCTGCCTAATATTCAAAGCATGCATTACTCAGACCCTTATCTGTTTCATTCATTAACACTCTCCTCTGGATTTGTCAATGTTTCCAACTTCATTTTGCCCCAGATTTAAGTCTCTTTCCTATAGAGATGCTAAATGGAAATAGGCAATTGTACACATTGAGGTATTTGACTTGAAAATCAAAATAGGTAACGTATTTAGGTACTTGACTTGAAAATTGTAAGTTATAATGTATTTAGGTACTTGGGCAGAATTTCCACATATCTAAAAGTTTCCTTCTAAAACTGTACATGTGCTACACCTTTGCTTTTAACTGAGGAAAACCTTGGTTTATAGAGAAGGGATGGAAAGGTATTTACACATTTGGGCAACATTTACTTGAATAGCAACCCAGAGGCAGCTGGTGTTGACAGAGCCTTACCTTCGCGGATTTGCACATCTCCCAGCAGCCGTCTGATTTGGTCCCCAGTCAGGGTTTCAATAGGAGTCAGCAGCTTCTGCTCGAGGCTGGGAAGTTCCTGGAAACTGGAGACTTGGAATACATAATCAGGACTAAGGGAAATCTGTACCATCTCCTCAGGATCCACATTCTTCGCTACTACCATGGGTGCCACGCCCACTTGTTTGACTTGGAGTGATGGGTACTCTAAGTCATCGTCGGACTTGCGGGACGAGAGGATGATCAAAAACTGAGGGATGCCCTCCTCTATGCGGCTCCCGGAGGGCCGAGTGAAGATGGTCTTTGCCACAAACTCAAGGGCCTCCCCTACGTTCACCTGTTGGCCACCCTGCGGCCGCAGCTGCCTCACTGCACTCTGCACCTCATCCTTGGTGGAGTGGGCATTGAGCAAGAACTCCACGTGGGGATGCTCGCTGAACTGGACCACTGAAATCCTGGTGGTGTCAAAGCCCACATCCAAGTTGTTCACTATCCTCTCAATAAGATCACGGATCAGGTAGAACTCCTGGGCGGCATACCGGGAGCCGTCAACCATGAACACGACATCCCTCTTCACACCCGCTGCAGGAAAGAAGGCAGCAGTCAGAAGAGACATCAGGCATTGCTTATGAAGAGCAGCTAAGCTCATCATCTACATCACTGGCCCATGCCTTTGGCCATGGGGAGGATGCTTATTGTTCCGCTGCCTGCGATATCTCCTGGGAGCCACAGCAGGCAGCTCTGGGTTCAACCCAGAGGCAGGACCAGTCTGCTAGGCACATCCCCAAGCAGTGCAAGAACAGCAACTTCCAGAGCAAAGGAAGCAAGATGGAGCAGGGGAAACCTGCAACAATCATTCCTTGTGGGATCTCCACCAAAGGAAACGTAGCCTGGTGATGGCCCTTACTCAGGGCAGGTTGCCAGGCAGCATGGGGTTGTTTTACACTCAGTACAATTAGTTCTCTAGGAAAGCTTCTATCCTATTGTTCTCTCAGCTTCTGCCTTTCCAGGATGACTTTTTGCTTCCTAATAAAATGTTTTCTGCAGTGGTAGTTCAGGTCAGAGCCTGAATTATCACTGAATATCACACTGGTAAATGGGGATGGAAGAAAGCAGTCTGGCTCTGAAGGGAAGGAACAGATAGAGTAGGATGGTGGACTTCAGAGGGACTGATCTGGGGTGGGCACCCTTCATCCTAGGCATATGCTGGCTGGATTTCATTCCAAGCAAGACCAAAAATGGAAGATCTGATCCTTTTCCTGATGCCTGCTTCCAGTTTCCCTTCCCCCAGTGAATGAGTGTGGCAAATGTAAGACATGTCAGCAGGTCTTACATTTAGCAGAAAGCTGACCTTGATTTATAGTGGTGTGAAGGTGTCCCTGTAGCATCTAAATGATGCAATTTCCATTCCAGGAGGAATAGCATGGACTTAAAATCCATCAACTTAAAATAACATTAAGGTCATAGCATTCACTTTGTGGGTCTTCCATGTGAATACAACATGGACCACCTTGAGGGACTGGGCTTAAAGGTGGCTCAGCTTGATTACATAGCTCCTACCAACCCTAAGTACATCAACAGTAAGACCAAGATGGACTTGGAGTCTTAGCTGTGACCATCTTTGCTTTTCTCAGTTTGTGTTGCAACCATGATGTTACTAAACATCATATTTTGCCACTGGCTGTTGGTGCACACACAAACATCTCCTCACCTGGGCTGGGTGATGTAAAAACCAGATCAGGGGCAAGTGACTCTATCTCTTTCTTGGTCAGCCGGATGACTCTGTTCGAGACGACCTGTTGCACCGTATCCAGCTGGCTGAAGTCAGGCACAGATATAGCAAAATCTGGGAGAAAAGAAATCGTCTGCAGCTCTGTGAGGTCGGCATTTCCAATCCCGATGCCGAAGGGCACCGTGCCACTTGTCTTCAGGACCACCGAGGGCCTCCTCACATCATCCTGGGACCGGTCAGCAGTCAGCAGAATCAGGAACTGCGGGACACCCTCTGCTATCCTGCTGCCACTCGACACCGTGAACACATTCCTGATGAGATAGTCAAGGGCTGCTCCAGTGTTCAGAGGAGATCCTCCCATAACCTTCAGCTCCTGGATGGCACTGATGAGATCTGCTTTGTCTTCGTGGGTGTCAAGTAAGAATTCTGGTTGTATGACATTGCTGTATTGTGCAACGGCGACACGGACCTTGTCACGACCAATATCCAGGCTTTCAACAACTCTTTGGACAAATGTCTTCAGTAGAGGGAAACCTCTTCTGACACCATCCGAGCCATCGATTAGAAACACCACATCCTTCTTCTCACCTCTCTCAACTACTGTTTGAGACAAGTAAGGGAAGGGGGGAATAAGTGAGATTCTCTTTTGCAGTGATTATTATTCTCCGCATAAATTGAACTGAAGGAGTACAAAAGCTCGGGGAGGGGGAAGCGAGGTGTCAGGATGGATGGTTCAGTTCCTTTGCCATCAGATGCAATCCCTGGTGAAGAGGCAGATGGGTGGAAGTCGGTGGAAACCGCAGTGCAATGCATGCCGTGCCTTACCCACCGAGTCATAGAATCATAGACCCATAGGAAATAGGGTGCCAAGGGACCCTGGGTGCCATCTCCTACCTAAGGCTGGCAGAAGCCATCTGCTCCCGAGGGGGCTGGGAATCTGGCACATGGTTTTGCAATGTGCAACAGGAGTCTGAAGCATCATGGATCTTTTGCTCCCAGAGAAAAATGAATTTCTGAACGAAATGGCATGCTGCAGAGAAGGCGCTCACAAGGAGCTGGCGAAGAGAAGGAGAGAAAAGATTTTCTGAGGTATTACTGAACTTAGAAATTAATAATCCTGCACATGCTCAGACAAAATAAGAATTTTTCTGGAAAGGACATCCAACTGAAAATGCAGAAATGCTTTTCTGAAATGCTTTTCTAAAATGCTAGACACTGATTTTTTTTTTACTAACTTCAAGCACAAAAAAATGCTAATTGTGACTAAACATTCTTTTTTTAAAAAAAAAACAAGACTGTGAAACATCAAAGATCAGAGAACTGTTGACATGTTCTGCTATAGGCTAACAGAATTGCAAAGCTTTGGCTCAGCCAAGCAGAAAACATCACTGCCTCTCAAACACAGCAACTGATGGATGACATCCCCAGAAGTGCTGTTGGCTTGTTTATAGCAGGGTCAAGTAGGACAAGCAGGAGCATGATCCATCCCTCTGAAGAAAGTCTTAAATATCTGCTTATGGATGCTAAACATATAAAGAGTTAACAAGGGCAGCTGAAGTCTTAATGCAGACTTCAGATCAAGTTTATTACTTAAGAGGAATGTTGGAAACTTGGTGGGTTAATGCATAGGACTGGAATATTAATATACTTGTGTTGAGCAATACAGGTAGCAAGAAGGAGCAGACATTGCCTGGTGTATCCCAGTTCCATACACTTCCTCTAAAGTTTAGGAGCAGGGGAAGAGAGTCCTATCAAAAGTGTCTGGGTAGCAGATAAAGAAGAAAAAAATATGGGTACTCTTATGAGGTGGCTCTCTTTTAGCCAAGAATACTAGGAAAAGTAGGTGGATGCACTATTTGTGAGCAATTAGCACAATTATTCACAGCACTTGGTGGTCAAAGCGATTCCAAATGATCTTGACAAGACAGAAACGGTGTGAAAAGTGAGGATACAATTCAAGATCACTAGTTGCACTCTTCTATGTTGAGGCAGAAGTTGCACAAACACGGGAAGGGTGATGACTCCACATGGAAAGGATGGGGTAAAAGATGACCAGGGGACACCATTGTTACACTCTGGTCATTTGGAGCAAGCTGATGTTGGAGGGACAAGAGTGAAAAGCTAGAAAAATCTACAAGACCTACAAGGAAAGATCGAATGATCTAGGTACACAGCTGGTGACATGAAGGCCAAGACAAGACATACATGGCAAGCTTAAAGTAAATGAAACGCTGTCACACAAAACTCACAAATCAGCTGACATCTGTATCCTCTTGAGTTGAGGGAGATGTAAAAAGGCTTAAACTATGACTAGAAAAGCTGAGGTTTGACACTAAGGAAAAGTATCTACTGACAGAGATAAAAGCAATTGAGCAGATTGATTATGGAGGCTGGGAAATCTCCTCCACTGGAGGGTTTTCAGAACAGATTAGACCAATGTCAGCTCATTCTGGACAAGAAGATCCCATTGGGGACAAGGGTATGTAACAGATGGCACCCTGAGATCCCTTCCATCCCTACTTCTTTTTTATGTTTCTATGATTCTAAGTCCATCTGCCCAGAACTTTTACAGAGAGATGCCGTAGATGTTATTACACTTTTCCTTGTCCCCACCTGCTGTTGGGAGACAGGTTAATTCTCAAATTAGGGCTGTCTCAGGAAATCACACAGCTGGCCATGCATAATTCCCAGTACTGCAGTGTGAATTTATAATTGTGGCCGTGTGATTCTTTTTACATATTTTTTTTATTCTTCAAATTAATCCATACTCATCTGCTGAGCTTGTAACGGTAACTGAGTAAAGAGCATCTAATTTATTGTGTAGGTACAAAATGTAGAAACTGCCGTCATATCCTGTAAGAAATAACAGAGCAAGAGTGAATCCAGTGTGCTGCAGTGCTCCTTACTCCCTACCACTCCTCCAGAAAAGGGAGGACGGAAAGAGAAATCGAGACAAGCCTTAATTTGCTTCTTCTAGCCCTTGCCCAACATTGCACATCAATTTACACAAGATCTCTGGGGCAACGACTCTCTTTTGTTTCAGGTTTATACCATGTTTTACACACTGGTAACAGCACCTACTGCAACTCTTGCAGCCAAACAAAAGGCTTTTTCCTTACTCATCTTTAGAATTCAGTTTGGACCTTAATGCTCTGCTGGATCAGGGTCTGACCAGAAGAAAATCCAAGTACAATAGCAGTTTCTACATAATTGTTTTAAACATCACCAGATACAATTGCACCAGTTACCAAATTGAAAGGGGGCATGTAAGTGGTGTCTTTCAGCCTCTTGGAAACCCTGGGGGTCCCTGTACCTGTTGGCTGAAGCTGAATAGTTTTCAACAGGTTGACTATGTTTGGCTGAAGCTCTGAAATCCGAGGGAGGGAGTCAACATTCAGAATGAATTGTGGGGCGTAAACGATCCTTTCCAGCTCTACGGGGTCAGCATTTTTGGCTTTGATAGCAAAGGTCACAACTCCAGCTTGCTTCAGAGCATCTGATGGTTGCTCCACATCGTCGGTTGATCTCCCAGCAACAAGGAGGACCAAAAACTGAGGAACACCTTCTTCAATCCTGCTTCCAGCTTCCTTCACGAACAGCCTCCTTATAGCTTCATCTAGCGCAGCTCCAATGTTCAGTTGCTTCCCAGTTTTTATCTTCATCCTTTTCACTTTGAGAAGCATGTCTTGCTTAGACGGGAGTTCAGCAAAGTCAAATTCAACTTGGATGGTGTCACTGAATTGAGCTACAGCTACTCGTGTGGCATCGGGACCCACGTTCAGGTCAGAAATGACTTTGTGTACAAAGTCCCGGACGGCAGGAAAGCTACCCAAGAGGTTGGCTGAGCCATCAATCAGGAATAAAATATCTTTCTTGCTTTCTAGAATAAATTCACAAATGAAAAGAGGGGAAAAAAAGATATGAAGGCATTTTTCTTCTTAAAAGTCATCCTAGAAACTTCTCTGCAAATTAGCTGGATTTCAATACGCAACGCAAGTGATTTTCATTTACCAAAGTGTTCAAATGTTACAGGACTAAACAGTACCTTAGACTTATTTATCTGAGGAAGAAGGGAAAGCAAGGACACCTCTATCCTAAGACTTATTGAGTCAGGCACCAGATAGTCATATCATATATTGTATCACATCATATCAGTCATATCATAAATTGGCTGTTTCAGATTAGGTCAGTGATGTTTATGGTCTAGCAGTATGCTGATAATACAGACATGAAGTACAACAGCAGCGGAGGGTTGGGGTTTTTTTTCTATTTAAAGGCTCAGTATAACAAATATGCATTAGTTCATACATACATACACACACAAAGCATTTTCTGTATTCTCTTAAAGTACCTCTCCCATTTCCATCATAAGGAGCATCTAAATACATAGGCGAGTTATGACTTTGGAGGAGAAAAAAAAACTTTTACCTGTTTCCATTTGATGCCCTTTTAATCTCATTGAATACCCAAGGCAAAACCAAACATCTCATATCTGTGTCTTAACATCTTTCATATTAATCTTAATGGTCTCCTTTCCATACTAAACAATCCTGGTTGTTCTTATGTCTTCATATGTACATAGCCACAATAAGGGAATTAGTGAGCAAATACCTGTTTAAAAAGGGTTAAACTTGCCAACAGCTTTTGGGTTTAATATTGGAGGATAACGTTGAATATCGGGAGTCAAATTTAGCCTCTGTGACAGCATGACAACAGCACTTTGACAAAGTGCCTTTGGGGAAGGATTCGGCCATCTGTACCTGACTAGACCTCTGCTCCTCTGTGCTCTTTGGCACAAGCTTAACCTTTCCACACCACAGCTTGTGGCCAAAAGTGCACGCTCCCATTGCCTGAGCTAGTGCAGACAATGCATTTACAGGCTGTGACATTATTATGGCAACAGAAAAGGAACACCTGAGTAAGCAACTGGTGGGCATAGACTCACTCGGATCTTCCTTCAGTCCTGACCTGCCAAAAGACTTAAAATTGTACTGTCTTTAAAGTGTGCTAGCAATGACTTGAACAGTATTAAGAGCTGTCAGTGTCAAGCCACGTATTGATGGTTAAGCACAGCCCTAACCTCTTTGGTGACTCAGGGCCTTGGACAGATGCGAAGGTGTACATTGGGAACAAACAGTCAAGAAAAACAAGATTAACTTAATGCAGTCAACATGAAGGAAGGTAGGTATTACCTGTTGGGGCGAGTGGAACCTCCTCCACACCTCCACTAACATATGTTGTTATAGGCTTATTTAACTCCTGGGGTAAAGCTGCCAGAGCACTGAAATCATCCATAAAATATACCATTCTTGGATTAAAGGCAATCTGTTCAAGTTCTGCCTTATCCGCACTCCTAACTCCAACAGCAAAAGTCAGCACTCCAGCCCGAGCTAATTCATTGGAAACGTGCAAGAAGGGATCGGCAGACCTCCCTGCCATCACCAGGACTAGGACCTGTGGCACTTGTTCATTTATTCTGCTCCCACCAGCTTCCGTGAAGTGATTTGAAAGCACAAAGTTCAGTGCAGAGCCAGTGTTCAGCACTGACCCCCCCTTGGGCCTCAGCTGCCCCATACGTTGAATTATGTCTGATTTGGTTTGGTATGAATATAGAAAGAACTCAGTTTTAGGAGTGTCGCTAAATTGCACTAAGCCAACTCGGATTTTGTCACTGCCGACATCAAGGTAGTTAACTAGGGTGGCAACAAAGTCACGCACAAAGGGGAAGTTGGCATTTCCAACGTTGAGTGATCCATCCAAAAGAAAGATGATATCCCTTTTGGTTACTTGAACTGCAGTAGAGCACAGAAAATAACATGAGACATCACAGAAAACAAAAATAGAATTCTTGTTCATGTGTGCATACAGCATACGCTGTACACGCATGTAAACCTTGTTAGGAGGAAGTGGGGAGAAAAAGAGAAGAGAAAGAGTGTGATCAGCACAGCAGTAACAAGGACCTTGCTGGAAATGACTAAATTGGGCAGGGGAGGTTTATGACTTGTATTGAAAAGTCTTTTAAATGTCAGGTTTATCAATGGGGCTCACTCTCTGTCGTGGCAGATGTTTTCAATGGCTGCTAATGCCAGAGTTGCATGCTGTGGGCCAGAGCCTGAGCCAGCAAAAGGCAGCTTCATTGAGTTTGGTGGAGCAACACTGAATTATGCCTACAGCCATCTTACTTATCTGCAAGTCACCATGCATTTACTTGGGGCTTTCCAAAAAAGCTTTAGGGAACGTTTTTGCTTTCTGGCATCTAAAGTGTGCTTTGACACCCAGCACTATCGCCCCCTTTATTAAGTAATCCCCTGTTCCACAGGGGTGCTTCCATGCATCCCTAGATGTAGAGAACCATGTCCTGTCCTGCAGTGACTTCCATGGTCATGCTGTGCAGCCAGCAGTGGCTGGCCCACGGCACAGACTTAGGCTCCACTTGCATGGGAAAACACTTCTGCCAAGTAACCAATTTGGTTGGTATTTTGAATGGGTATTAAAAATAGCTTTTACTATTAGGCTTAGAAAAGCTGGTCCAGATGAGACTGCAATAGCCGCTTGAGACACCTGCCTTTTTGGCATCTGCATTTGATGCAGCAAACTGCATTTTGATGTCTGCAGTTGTAGCCATCCATTTTGTGGGCTGTTGAAGAGGGAGAAATTTCCCACTTTTGGCAGTAATCAGCTAGTTCTCGGCTCCTTTTTTAAGGTTAAATCCTTCCTGGGCTGTCTCCCAGCATCTGAGACCCAAGACACAGATCTGCAGTGTCACCCCAAAGACACCACAGGATCATGCCCCTGCGTTTTTTTTCTCTAAACACATCATGTCCAGATGACAGACCAAAATGCTGAAACTTTAAATAAGATCTCAGAGAACTGATGAGTGGGCTTATCCAATGCATCCCCCCTGGATGCCTTCCTCCAAATAAGTTATTCGAGAATATATTTATACCCATTGCTAATTCTGTTCATTACCTTTCTGTTTAAAGCATTTACTTATGGGTTTATGTCTATATTCATCCATCTCTCTAGCTTGCCTTCTCCCTGTACGCTTGCTGTCCTATATATAAATTATATAAATACTGAGATATTAAAACCAAAAGGGATAAAAGGGCTCTTTGGAGTACAGGCATTGCTCTCAGATCTTACAGATTGTCTTGGCTTTCTGTATTTTTAATTTTTCCCAGAAAAGTGTCATTCAAGGCCCAGGGTGAAACAATACCTAGCTGAAATGTAACTGACTGCCCAGTGTCAAAATCAGTTATGTTACTAATAACAGGTATTTTATGGAGTAGGATATGATTACTTGCTTACTGTGTATGTGAATAGCTGTGAGTACAGTAGAGCAAAAGGACTGGAAAAAAAGAGAAGCTGCATGAATGAGCTTTAAAGAACAAGGAAGTATAGGAACATTTTTAATTTACATTGAAAAACAAAAATGTCAGGTTTGGTGTATAGCCATGCAAAACTGTATTAGCAGGAAACACATTCTGAAAAAAAGCTTATGAAATGATAAGTCCTGTGATATTCATCTTAATTAAGGACAAGTATTGGCAAACTGATTTTAAAATGTCTCCTCTTCATGTAAATCAGTCATAAGCTTTAATTCTTTAAGGACCCTTTCCAAAACCTCAGTTTCTTTTGCACTGCATCTTATAATTTTAAATTACTTGGAGATACTAGAAAAAATATGGATGTGGGTCAACACCTACTTAAGCCAATGGGAACCTCACTATTAACCTTACTGGCAGCTGGAAGAAGTCCTGTTTTTCTAATGTTTGTATGCCATGAGACAGAAATGCAAGGTTCAAATATGACCCAGCGCAACATTAATTCAACCTCAAGCATCTCTATTGGGAAGAAATCCTGAGAAATTTGGTATAAAATCTCTATGCAGCTAGAACACCTTTTGAAATGCAGGGGAAACTGCCTCAAAAGACATGACTAGCAATTGGATTGCTTCCAAAGTCTACTGATGTCAATGGCAAGACCAAGTAAAAAGAATCCACTGGCTTCACAGGGCTTTGGATCATCTTCTAAACAGATTAAATTAAAATCAACACTGCAATAGTCTCGTGAGCCTCTTAGGGCTTGAGCTGAGTAAGTGATAAGAAAAATGTAAATATGTTCTTAAAGGGTAAGTTTCAGTCCAACAATGCCAGGCTAGCTTTCTCTGAACATCTCCATGAACAAACCTGCTTATTTTCTTTACACTCAGAAGAAACTTTTAAGCTTTCTTGAGCAAATATCTACTGTGGATGATTTTCAAATTGGGGAAGAGATTATAACATTCACAGTGTGTCCTGTTCATAGGTTACACAAACCCTAAGTGAGACAAAAAGCCTCCACTGAATGATTTCAGGACCTAACTAATAAAGCACATCTTCCGCGTCCAGGCCTTTAAATGTTGGTGACAAATTGGGAATGGGACAAAAATCTCCAGAAAGGAATGACAAAGCTGTAACAACCACCATGCTATCAAATTCACCGATCTGTTCATGCACATTTTGCAAGTCCAAGAGACAACATTTAGCTATGCTGAAACATGTGCTTGATGCTTTTTCCCCCCCTTATCTCTACATGTCATAGAATAAGAGTTGACAAACATATAAACCATATCTTCTTAATTAGAAAAAGGTAATTAATTACCTGATGGTGGTTCTTGGATAATCAGTCCTCCAGAGAGTGTCCGGATAGGTGACAGTACTTCAGGAAGAATGGCTTGCATGAACTGAACACGGAAGTCATTTGGGTTGAACACAAAATCTCTCTCATGGGCAATTTCTTGAAGTTCTGCCAGATCAGCATTTCTCGACCCAATGGCAAGGATCACTATCCGGTTCCTTTTCATCTCTGCCGCAGCTTGGTCAACAGCATCCCTGGACTTACCACCAGTGATGAGTACCAGCATAGGGAGCACCCCTTCCTCCATCCTGCACCCAGCAGCACTGGTGAAGAAGTTGTTCCTCACAAAGTCCAGTGCCGAGCCAGTGTTGAGTGCCGTACCACCCATGAGCTTCATTCTCTTCACGTTAGCCATCACATCCTTTCTGCTCTGGTGGGTGTTAAAATAAAACTCTGGCTTCACAGTGTCTGCGTACTGTGCCACTGCAACTTGGATCAGGTCGGGTCCAACCTCCAGCCTTTGGACAATTTTGGCAACGAAATCACGAATTGAGTTAAAGGGGCCAGTCCCCAATGCAGTTGAGCCATCTATCAGGAAGACTATATCCTTCTTGTTCACTTCAATAACTGCAAGTAACACATGAACATAATATTAGCAGAAACCTTCACCACACTCTGTGCATCAATTCTATGTCAATAATTCAGCAATGTTTAGGACTTCTCGTTTGCTTGAAGTACTGTTAGTCTCAACACCTTTAAAAGGGTCTTGCTTTCAAAACAGAATTATTTTTTAGCTTCTAGCAGAGGGCTAGTAAGAACTCCAATTCATTGTTTCCCCTTTCTAAAACACAGAAGAGTTGCAAGAATGGCATTGTTTATAAAACGTAGTATTAAAATGCATATACATGTCAAAACAAGAAAGAAAGGCAAACAGTCAGGAGAAATCTTGGCACTCAGCTGGCACGTAAGATAAAATAACCAGGTGATGCTCCATCTGCAGTGGAGCCATCTGAATCATGCCAGAGTGTGGTTTGGTCTCAGAAGGATTAGGTTCCCAAGAGCAATGACACAAGAAAAGAACAGTCTTCACTTACTCAACATACCTGGACTTTGGGTCTTCACATCCTACATCTTATTCCTTATCTAACAAAAACAAGTTATGTTTTTTCTTGGCACAGCTAGCCCCATCATGGAAGAGCTGTATTATATTCTGGTTGCCATGTCTTTAACAAAACCGGTTGCCTAGGTTGTAATCTCTGAAACTTTATTACTGATGATGGCATAGGACACAAAGAGCACAATTAGCTTTCCAGTTCCCTGGCTAAGTTTGAAGAAAGGTTAGGGAGGAAAAAAAAACCTGTTGTGCAGCATTGGAACCAAAGCATCATCATATTTAATACAGTAAATGTACACAAAAAAAACAGTAAATACTAACAAGACCAATACCGTTATGATAAAAGCATTATACATGATCATCATGGGAGATAATCTTAATACCATCTTTTAGACAACCCCACTCACATCATCACCTCCCCAATTTCATGCCATGGAAGTGAAAAAGGAAACCTTGTGTTGCTTCCAAGTTATGTTGGGGCATTACGGATCACTGTGTTATGTTGGACTTGGGGTGACCTTAAATCACCTACCCACCTAAGAGCTATTCAAGGTGGTAGGTCCATCACCTCCCAGGCTCACTGTTACACCTAGTGCACAGCCTGGGGGAAGAGGAGACCCAGCATTGTCGGGATCTCACACCCCTCAGGGCAAGTGGTAGCAAACACTCTCTTGTCCTGCCTGGATGTAAAAGGGCAGCCACTCGGCCCATCAGGGCTGCTCTGTGTGGAGGCTATTTACTTTGGATTTGAACAAAGAACAAAGCTTTGGCTGCAGTCTTCCTTGGCCGGACACCAGCTGGCCACGGAAAGCAGTGCTTCCAAGGCCGGTCTCTGTCAGGTTTCTCATTACGGGTGAGTGCCATGAGTTTGGGCTACCCCAAGGAGTGACATAGAGCTCAAGATGACATCTGCAACTTGGCTGCCCCTTCTGCCCTTGGACCCTGAGACACCTGCCTCTGCCAGCTAGTGTGAGGCTTTGCAAAAGTGTCTCTCAGAGTCTTGCTGGAAATTGTTTGATTAAGGACCGATTGTCAAAATTTAAAGCTTAAAATAGCCCGCTGTGGTGTTGGACACAAAATGATGACAACCTGCACGAAACAGATATGGTGGTACCCTCCCTGAGATACAGCCTCACATGAGCTGACAGTGTCTTGCAGTTGACTGCCGAGGCTGTCAAAACAGAGCTACTCACAAAGCAACAAGGATTTGTTTAAATGATCCCTTTCCCAGAACCATGATTTCCAACATTTATCTCCCCAGCCATGTTTTTTTTCCTCATCAGTTACTCCGAGAAGGAGAGGACTGAAAACAGAAACCTTTCCAAATGGATAACAAAGGCTGAAATTTCTGCCTTGTATCACCCAGGAGAGATGTCCAAAGCACTTCCTTAGCATGTCAGCAGCTAGATACCCAAAAATGGAGACCCTGGAAACTTTGACTTTATATAGTAGTTTGTGGGAAACATCAAAGGGGCTTTGTAAAGTTGAGGGAGGCTGGGAAGGAATAACTCCCTCCACCACTCATTCCTCTTGCAGCTCTCAAATCCTGCAGTATGTTTCCTTAGAGAAGAGGAATGCAAGAACCGAAACCAAAACCCACAGGAAGAAACACCCCATGGTGCTATTTTCAATGGACACAATTAAAGCAAAAGCAGTTAAGCAAGGCTGTTCACATCCCAGAGGGTCTGATCCAGAGCCCAGTAAAGCTGATGGCAAGTCTTCCAGGAATTTCAAAGGATTTGGGATCAAAGCATTATATCTTTGACTCTAAAAGTTGGGAATGTTGGAGGGTGTCAATATTGAACCCAGCCCTACATAGTTGCCTCCTCATTGCCATCTCAGCTATATTTAGTGAAGCACCTCATCTAATTTATCATCCAGGCTCCCCCAGTAGCTAAAGGAGAGGGGAGAAGAGAGGCAGAAAGGCACTTTGAGACATCCATTCATCCCAGGAGGACTAGCATACAGCCAGAGAGCTAAAGTGAAGCGAGGTGACTTTAGTATTTCACAGGAACGCTTGGCACCTCAATGGATTTGGTATTTCTTTCAGGCTGCGGTGTGTCTCCCAAACCAGTGCTTTATGCTGCAGACTTCCAAGGCACTGATGTGAATCAAGCACACCAGTCAAAATTAATTTCCATGGATGCTAGGAAAAGGGAATTCCCTAAAACTCCTTTGAAAATACCCACTTCTCCATTTAGCATATCCATCTATATGTAATTGCACAGGCTGATGCTACTGTAGTACCTTCTTAAAATGAGCTGGCATTTTAAGTGAAAAATATGCAAGTGCAGATGAAACCAAATGTACCAACATTTTGAATCTTGCCATTCAAGCTGTTAAAAACTAGAAGGGCAGAAAGAGAGGTTTTCCATTGACTTGGATGGGCCGTGGCATGCTCATTTTAGCTAGACTTGCCGACTTCAGCTTATTTAGCTAAATATGGTTCTTGTAGGGTACTACAGGCAAAAGTTCTTTATATCTTTCCTGGAATAATCAAGGCAATGTCATAAAATGACCTTTTAGGAAAATTCCTCCCTTTGATTTGAGCCACAGGATAGCAATCATGTTTAGACATAGATCAGTGAAGACATATGGAATGCAGTTTTACATGTCAACGTACATCACGAGTTGAACAGTATGTACAGAACTCCAGACTGGCACTTGGATCCCAAAAGTGTTGTTCGCATTAAGCGTCCTGGTAATTAAATGCAGCAACTCCAGCCGGGGCCTTTCCAGGGGCCTCTGAAATACGACATACTGTGTCTTTCATAAAGCCTCTCTATCAGTAAATTTAACTTAGTCATAAAACCATAGGGCGAGAAACTCTTAATCACCTGCTTGCTCCATAAATCAAGGTATCCTTTATTCTACTGCACCCAAACTAATGCTAGTCCAGAAATAATGTCAATGGGGACTTAAGAGTCCAAAGTGACCTAAGTCGAATATTGACACCTATGTTTTCATTTCCCATGGCCTCATGGAAAGCTGTAAGCTTCCTCAGCTTACAGATTGAAGGGAAATATATGTTAGCAAGGTAGGGATTTTACTTCAGAAGAACTAAGGGCTGTTTTGCTTTTAAGTTCAACAACACAGGAATTTCACTCTTCTCCCAAGGATAGTGCACAGTTTCAGTGAGGTATGGAATTTTACCGTTTTAGCAAGCTGATAACTTCAACTCTGTGAATAGGGATCCATTTAATATCCCCGTTAGCTTCCCCCGACAAATTTCATTTTCATGACACTTTCAACTGACGTATAATGTAAGCTTACATGACATAAATGTTTTCAGAACTGACAGTGCTGCAGTATTTACTCCTGGGGTGCTTAGATACCCCAATAAGGATTATATGAGCTTCTTTATACTCTGCTTGTGTCCTTTAAAACCTCGTGCCATGCCAGTTATTTGCACAAAACCTCACAGTTTTCAAAAGATAACCCACTGAGCAAATGAGTTTCTGCACATTAGCTGCAAGACTATTTGTCTTTCCCATTGTTTCTCCATGACCAGACCAGAGAGATGCATTGCAAAAAATGAAGAATTTAAATTAAAAAAAAAAAGTGTTTTAAAGCGTGCAAAAGCTCATTCATTCATCGATTCATCAAAATGCAACAGTCCAGAAAGGCATACATACCTTCAGTCACAATGGTTGGGGCCTCTAACAAAATGAGTCTTTGGGCCACTCCAACAATGTTGGGCAGTAATAATTCTCGAAGAGCATCAAGGTTATGGATATCCAGGGCAGTAAATGCGAAGCTTCCATCAGTAGCAATCTGCTGCAGCTCTGCACTGTCAGCATTCAGGACCCCAATGCTAAACGAAAATATACTAGCTTGCTTCACCGCTAACAAGCCCTCTCGGATATCATCACTAGACTCTCCACCACTTATCAGCACTAAAATCTGAGGCACCGCTTCCTCTATCCTGCTGCCTCCCGCCTGGGTGAAGAGGTTCTCCACCACAAACTCCAGTGCTGCACCAGTGTTCGCTTCCTCGCCACCGCGGAAACTAAGTGCCTTCACGGCATCCAGAACATCCGCTTTTGTGGAGTAGCTGTTCAAAGCGAACTCGGTTCTGGGTTCATCACTATACTGCACCACCCCAATGTGTATTTGCTGAGCTCCAACTCTGAGGCTTTCAATCAAATTTACAAGGAAATCACGTATGGCTTGAAAATTGACACTTCCGATGTTGTTTGATCCGTCAATAAGGAAAATAAGGTCAGCAGACTCTTGAGCTTTAAAAAAAGAAATGCAAAAGGTGAAAGCATTAAAATGAGTGATTACATGCGGTTGTACAGTGTTCTGACATGTTTCTTGGAAAACCAGTAAGAAACACGAAAATGAGAAAACAAAACACATGTTCACTGAGGAGGTGACATTTGCCTCTTAGTTCTGCATTCTGATTGAATACGAGCTCCCAGCCCCATCGCAGTAGCATCCACTACCCACCAAGAGACGGCTCGAGCAAACACAACCGAGCCGGTAGCTGCAGTTACATGGAGGTCAGCATTATTGGCATGCGAGGAGAAAACTTGGCGAAATATAGTTTTTGGAAATCTAGATCCATTCCATCAGTGGCCAATACTGTCCAACTATTTATTCAGAGCCAAAAGAAAAAGATGAATTTTAATGGTAATTCAGCCTGAAGATAGCAGGTGAGGACAGTAATATTCGTAGGCTATTTTCCTCATTGGAGTATTTTTTTTTTTTTTTTTTAAGAAAAAAGCCACCATTTACTGGATGCATGGAAAGTTTCAGCCTCTCTGTTGTAGTTCTGCTCTTTTGCTGGTTAAAACCAGCAGCTGAATATATTGGCTTCTCCCACCATGAAGGATTATTATTTGAAATGCATTTGCTAGAAACAATTGAAAAGGTTTTGGTTATTATTCTTGCACTGTAACTCTTTTACCAGCTGCCAGCATACACACGATGGTATTTGTCCAGCAAACTGACCCGCACAATTGTCAACATGTGCCATGCAAAAATTATCTTGCATTAATTATTTTGCACAAAGATGCGTTGACTATCGATAGAGGGGTCTGGTCTGTATTTTTCATATGGACTCTGGATATTCAATCAAGGAATGCAGAATCAGGTTAAAACAGGGTGATGAAATCAGTCATGACACAATTATCCAACTCTATTTGTTGTGACCATACCCAGATGATCACAATCATCTGCTGAGATTATACACACACTGAACAAAACTTTTATATGGCATGAACATGGTTGTTGAGGGAAGCATTTTTGCTGTGAGACTTACCGAAGCAGACCCAAAATGCCCTGGTGTCTGCTCTGACTCCTTTTGCTCAACTAATTTTACCATCAACGTCACCAACAGCTATACGCATGCAAAAAGGAGGCAGGGGGAGGAGAAGACCCCAAAGCATGCTCAGATGTTTCCATGCTCTTACTCTCCAATCTTGTTAAGAAATCAAATTTCAGACTGTTTGCAAATGAATGACAAGCAACATTTGGAAATCCAACCCAGCTCTCAACTTTTGAAAGCCGAAGGTGAAACCAGTAGCAAAACTGGCATGTAGTTTAGCAAGGCCAAGAATAAACCTGCAGTCTTTGCTATTAACCAGCCGTGTCAATAATTTTTTTTGGTTTTTGCCTGTTCAGTTGTTTTTCTAGTAAATATTTTCATACATCCCAATGCCACCAAGAGATTCAAATAATGCTACAATTCTAGCGACAAAGGAGAAGGTCTCCAAGGGCATCATCGCTTCCCTGGGCCAACTCAATAGCCAGTGTTGGCTTCGAGAACATCAGCGTGGTTCAGAATTGCAAAGGGCTCCAGGATTTATTTTTCCATCACTGAGTTGAAATTTAGGGGAGCTTAGGGTTGTCTTTACTGTGCCATTTTCAGTTGGGATGTACACGTTCTACTTAATCATATAAATAAAAGGGAAATCTCAAAGCGGTTGTACCCAGCGCTGCTTTAGATGCCCTGGACATCTTTTTGAGAAATGAGATTTCAGACACCGATGGGTGTCATCACGGCAGCACGGGTCACTCACACAGGAGAGAAAATAGATAGGAAACAGATGCGTTGGATAATTTGTCATCACTGTAAAAAAAACTTGTACTTCAGTGCACATTTATGGAACAAGCTGGTGCTGGAGAACAAATAAAAGCATGCTTGTTACACAACTAAGCAAGGAGGGTCAGATGAGACAGACAGCTAAGATTTAACGAATACATCAGGGCAAACTTAGGGCTGACTTTCATACTTACGCTAGTCAGCTCTGGGGACTGCCACAGACCAACAGCTTTGGCACTCTGTACTGGAAATACTATAGGACTCGGGTTTTTTTACATTTCTGTTTCATATTAGGGCTCATTTCTAGCATAACATCCATGGCTTTTTTAATACTACATGGAGTTATCAGCTGAGTAAATGACTTCTTAAACCCTTATGCAAACAGTTATCTGTACCATGCTTTGCACACTATTGTCATCCAATGTTTAGGACCCATAACATCTTTTCCCAGGTTTGATGATATTCCGTAGATCGCCCATGCAAGTCACACAGGGGCAAAACTACAATAGTAGGATTAGCTTAAATTTGTGTTACAGTGGGGTACGGAGACACTTGCAAAAAATATCTTTCAGTAGAAATGAACTTGGAAATGCATGATATACATGAAGTAGGAATTTACCTTTAAAGCTTTTAAAGAAATGTCTGTGACTCCAGATGTTTATGTACTATGGGGTTACCTGCTGGTGTGCCCCAGAGGATGACAACCAGCCACCAAAGACCAATTCCCCTGTTGATTTCAACAGGGAAGCACTGGGGTCCTTCACAGCAAAGATGCCAAACAGCCACTGCAGCGCTGTCAGCAGGTTGGGTATAACATTCATTTTTCACATATATTGACATGATTTTCTTAGAATTGGAGAACCTTATGTCATCTTTCTGGGCCGGCTGCTTTTCTTCCCTGTGGCTTTCACGTGATCTGGATATTTGCCCTGTCAAGCACTTTGCACAATAAAAACACACGTGAGCACAGCCTTTTGGTGTTGCTCGGTGTCATGCAGTGATGGAGAGCACCCAGTGGAGCTGGCGTGAGGGTTAATCAGGCAAGACAACACAGGGGGATTAATGTCACACTGCCTCATTACACTGCTGTTGCCTTACATCACCCCACAAGCTATTGACCTTCAGATGGAGTCTCAGGAATAAAAAGAAAGGTTTGATCTCTGGGACTTCTGTTTTGAAACACAACAAAGCTGCTCAGAAGGCCCTTTGCATGCTGAAATTTCATAAACAGAGAAGGGATGGAGGAAGACTGTCTTATTTTTTGCCAGGCAAATTGGGCCCCTGGCTTGTGGTCAGCGCAGATCTGTTCAAGCCAACATGGTTTGCAGAGAGGTTTCAGTTACAGGAAGGGTCCAGCACTCCAGCATGTGGAGGCCATCGGCTTGTATAGAAGGCATTTGAGTGACATCGCAAAAGGGACTCTACAACCACACACCTTCTCCAGGCGGATGAGGAGAGAGGCTAAGGGCCAGCTCAGGGTTTCAGCGAAGAAGTTCTCCACCGATCTGCTTTTGCTGTCTTCAGCCAAGAAGGTGACTTTCTGGAGAGCACATTGCCTATCTCCCCTGCTAGCTGCAAGGGGACATCCTTCATGGTGTCCCTGCAGCCATCAGCGACCTTCTCAGTCTCCAGAGGGTTTTTGGTCAGGGCTTCAAAGAGTCACCATCATAGCTGGTGTGTTCCTCTCCTAGTTCCCTGCCTTGGGGCAATTTAATAACTCTGCAGAGCTTCCTACGTTTACATTTCCATGCCATGGGTGCGAAAAAATGGCTGCAACAAGCTGCTGCCCATCCAAGGGCTCCTGTGCTACCTCCTGGCAGCTCTGGCAGGGATGCCAGCTGGGTTTGCAAACAACAGCACGCTCAATAGCTACAAACACGGGGCCACACACTTCAAACCTTTGTTTTTAAACCTCTGAACGTCCATCTCAGTCTTGCCCCTACAAAGGCTTTAAACAGCGCAACGCCAGCAGATACCATGCTGATGGGAGCCATCAGCAGTCAGCCATTACCTGTGATGTCTTTAACAAGTCCTTTGGCCCCAGCCTTTTCTGGAGTCATGGATGAACGGACACTCGCCACTAAGTCTCCAACTATGCCGTGGAGAGCGGTAAAATTCTCTAGGTTGAAAAGGTGCATATCGAAGGGTTCGCTCGCTATTTCCTTTAACTCCCCTTCCACTGCATCCTGCATGCCAACCGCAAACATGTTTACATGGGCCGATTTAAGGACAGATGATGGCAGAGCCACATCATCCTGGGATCGTCCATCCGTTAACACTATAATAACCTGGGGGATGCCTTCACTGGCTCTGCTTCCAGCAGCTTTAGTGAGGTGGTTCTCGATTAGGTACTCTAATCCTTTTCCAGTCTTGGTGCCTCCCCCCATGTAAGGCATGTTGGCAATATGGGACAGGACGTCTCGGGTAGAGGGGTAGGTATTTAACTGGAACTCTGTGTGGGGGTTTCCGCTGAACTGGACCAGGGCAAAGCGAAAATCATTTCCTCCCACATCTAAAGCTTTTACAACATCATACAGAAACTCTCGAACGAGTTGGAAATGTTCCTTCCCAATGCTCCAAGAGGAATCCACTAGAAATATTATATCAGCCACAGCAACGGTTTTGACAGCTTTAAAAAAACAGATGGGGGTTTAGGATTTTCTATCAGTCAGCGCAAGCATGCCTCCTCCTCCTCCTCACCCAAACGACCGACGGCCTCTTTCGCATGGTGAAAGTGAAGCTTAGCTTCCCCTTCTCGCCCGCAGCAAAACGAGAACCTCTGGGGAAAAACCAGGCAGCCATCAGCGCCCCGACAGCGCAGGCTTTGGGAGACAGGAGGGGACAGCATGCGACCTACCCTTCAAGGGGAGGAGGAGGCGAGATGCTTCTCCCCTCCCAGACCCTCACTGCACGGGTTTGGACACCAGCCCTGAGCCAGACAAAGACGCCTGCGGCTTCACGTATTAATTTGGGCTTGTTTGGCTTCAAACCACCCATGGCCTCCTGTGCTTTTTTTCGCTGGCTCAGGGCTTTGCCGGCTCCATGGTGGTGCTCAAGGAAGAAAGAGCTGCTCAATTTAAGCAGCCTAGGTGCCGGCATGAGTTTTCCATATTTTTTCTGCTGCTAACACCACCACCACCCCCCCCGCCCCATGACACCAGCTACAGTCCCAAAGACACCAGTGCCTCCTCTTAAAAAAAAACAAACAGCCTTTCTGCAGGTTCTTGGCAGCATTTGTCTCACTGCAAAATGCCCTCCTACACATGCAAGGAGGGCAAAACAGCTCTGCCCAGGAGAAAACCCACTTGGGGCCACCCTAGGTGCACGTCCCACACCCCCGTCCCCCGCAGAGCATCCTCAGTGGCACGTCACCGGCCAGTGACATGCTCAGGAAGGCATCGCGCGCACGTTGGCCAAGGTCTGGGTCCAAAAGGACCCTCAGCCGAGCGGTAACTGAGGAGCAGAAGGTAAAACACAACATACTATTGACATGCATTTTAAAAACCAAACAGTGCAAATGCATTGGTGTGAACTAGCGGCACATTTGTACAGGGGCAAAGTCAGGTAAAGCGGTCTGGTCTTACCTGCTTGCTGCTGGGCATGAACTGAACAAAAGCCTGAGAGCAGGAGGCAAAACATTGCCACAAAGGGCAAATGTCTGTGTTTCCTCATTTTGGTCTTTTATCTGAGTTTTCCTTTTATTCTCTTTGTTTCAAAGCACCCAGTGTGAGACCTGAGGGAGAAAAACAGGGAGAGTAAGAAACAGCGGCAGTGCTGGCCAGGCATGGATGAGACACAAGATAGAAAAGCCAAACCACGTGTTTTTGCAATGCTTTTGTGGCACTTTGGCAGGAGAAAAATATTTTAGTGCTGGCCAGTCTGCTTCGTAGCAAGCATTTCTTTGGAAGAGGACTCATCCTTCACATAACTGGCATTTAATCACTCCTGTGGACCCAGATGACTTTCTTCATACTTATGCTGTACCAGGTAATACCTAATAATATAGGAAAATGGTCAGCCTAGGTTTCTACCACCAACCCTTAAAATATATGATGGCCTTTCACCTGTCCTCCTCACCCATGGATGACCAGCTGAAACATCTTGGGCAACGTGTTCCCTCTTGCTGCTGCCCTTTCTTATTTTATTTTTTACAAACGCCAAAATAATAATTGCTCTAAACACCCCCCTGCCTCAGCTCACCTTTTCAGCTGTCCCAAACATACAAATGGAAATTTAATTACTCCAGACCCAAGTGAGCCGCATGATCTGGCTGTACAGCAAAAAGCCCTTGGACTCCTGCAGCCCCGGCAGTGGAATAGCCTGTGCTGCCTGACCAGATTTGGGAAAGGCACCAAGAATAATATTTTACATGTTGGAACCAAAAATGTCATTTATGGAAGTTTCTTATCTGTGATCCACCTGGCAAGTCTTCTGAAACAATGTCTCCTTCAGGAAAGCTATGTATCTGTTGTCATAGAGATGGCCAATTTATTATTTAATCTTCATTTCCAAGCCTACAGAGCAGAAACCAGCAAGGCTTGCTTAACAGAGAAAATATCCTCCCAAAAGGGAATGCAGTGATTTAATACTTTTCACTCCCCAAAAGGAGCTCAGTTACTCAAATGAGCCAAAAGTGATTCAAATACATCAATCTATTAACCAGGTCATCATAAAAAAAGTATAAAAAAAATCAATTTTCTTATTACCATCCTTGCTAACTCCATCAATCCAGAGAGTTATGACCAATACAAGAGCCTAGAGAAGGCTGGGAGGAAGACTAACTCCCTTTTTAAGGAGAGCTGTGGTAGTTACACAGATGGCCATCATTGACATGGCCAGAAACAGAACCATGTGCCAGGAATTAGGGAAAATTTGGAAATAAACACCTGAACAGATAATCCCACTTCCACTGAAGAGATGCTCCTCAGGGCTATCAGAGGGGTGGGAGGGGGGGTCAGTGGAAAGGAGGGGACAACCTCCACATTGTTTCCCAAACCTTGATGTGATCCTGACACTTCCACTGGCTCCCTGCGTGTCAAAGCTGGGCTGGGGTCTGGTCCTTCTTGGGAGAAGGGGTTTGCAGCATTCACTCTTCCTTGTGCTCCAGATGGCACTTATGGATGCCATATATCATGAATCAGGCAAAAGCTAGCCTCTACTTCTCCCCCCACATTTGTGTATAATAATAATAATAATAAATAATAATAATAATAATAATGCCAGGTGGAGAGACATTTAATAGGCACCCAGAGCCAGCAGCTAGCACACAGCATTAAGATGTGACAAGTCTTCCCTGTTATTGGCAACTCCTCGATTTATAGAGGCAGCTGCTGCAGCCCAGAGGTATCACTACCATTCATAAAAAGACGAAAAAGTCATCCTGGTTAGCTGGCACCCATCCATCCTCCTGGCTGTTTCAGGCCAAGCCAAACCTCCCAGTACCTCCAGTGGGAGTGAACCCGCTCTGCTGGACTGTGTCCCTGATTTACAGCTTGCTCCCAGAAAACCTGGGTACACCCAAAGGATGCATGGGGAGGGGAAACCTGGGCTCTGCTTCCCTATGGGTGCAGGATTAGCCATGGGCACTGCTGCAGGGTTGCTCCTCTGAGCACACAAATATAGAAAGGTCTGTAAGTCTCAGAGCTGAGGTTTGCAAAAAGCATTGAGCTTGTGACAACCACCCATCCAACCCCATTGGACCATCTTCCTCCCCTCTGGGCAGAAGAGGTTTATGGAAGAGCTGCAAGTTTTTTGGACGGGCTTGCCTTGCAGCATCCATTGGGAGTAAAAATGTTCCTAGCAAAGAATGAAAAATGTGAAATAAAATGTGCACTACAGAAAAAATGGCCTGTTAAAGTAATGTATGCTCTAAAGGTGCTAGTAATTCTTTTCTGCAACGCAGGAAGTTATGTTATCATCCTGTTTATTAGCTGCTGGTATCCTATCCCTCTGCAGTCGCAACAGCTGGGGGTGAGCAGAGCATCAAGATAAACGAGTGAAAATTAATGTCTTGCCAGCTAATAAATGACAGGACCGAAGCAAACATTTGGGGGTTTTGGGTTTGAACATTGAGCAGCTGCAGAGAGCCTTACAGGGCTGTTTACAGCCATGAAACACAGCAAAAGGGAAAAGAAAATCTCCCTAGTACTATGAAATCTCCCCTGCCCGCAGCAACCCCCATGACCCTCCCGCAGTGGTGGGCAACTGGGCTTTACATCAAATGGGATTTCCAAACTCAGTGGTGGATCTCCACCTACATCTTTAGGGCTGCCTTGCCCATGTTCAAACAAGGAGCCTCGGGGAGAGCCAGGGCCGAGCCCACCTCCATTAGGTCCCTTTGGGTCGTGGTTCAGTCCTGAAGCTTTGCGGCAGAGAAACCACTGGCTGTATTTTAGGTACTTCCATTCTGGCCAACCCAAATGGTTGAAAGTCACAAGTCAGCCCATGGGGCACCATGAGATAAACCTGGATATCACAGTGTATTAATACAATGCCCAGTCTCAGCTTTGGTTTATTTGCCCTGGTCAGCTGGGAAATACAATGCTTTTTTCAAGCAATAATAAGTCGACTGTTCTTTTTAGTTACCTTCTTTTCTATTTTAGCCTTTAGGAGGCCTCTAGATCTATTTCCAGCTTTCTCTGTGACCTCCATCATGGTATTTTTAGTTATATGAACGCAGGGGGACTAGTTCATCAACAAGAAATGAGTTTTAACATCATGATTCCCCAAAACCATCCTAAAATCACAGGAGCTGAGATTAGTTACTAGATGGAAAGAAGCAGCAAAGCCTTGTAGAAAGAAATTATTGATGTTTCTTAGAGACTGACTTATAACTTATGGAAAAGAGGTGCATTTAAGCACAGGTGTTCCTGAGGGTTTTCTCTTATATGGCCCCCTCCATGGCCCCCTTGTTAGCAAAGGAGGAAGAGTTGGGTGTTTACAGAAAGGGGTGGGTGCGGAAATTATATTCTTGTAGGGGATGGCCCTTGAGAAGAAGCAAGGATAGCAGCTTTTTTTGTAGAGGCAATGTGCTCCTTGGGAGGGTTTTGGGTGGGTTGAACAAAAACTCTGCTCAAATCTGGTTTGACTGAGCCGACAGCAAGTCTCTGATTTAGTGCGAAAAGTGGGTTTAAGACAGTAAATGAGGTGATTTTTATTGCTTGGAGGTAGGTCTTGCTTGGCTTGCCTTGGTGAGGTGCAACAAGTAACTTGCTTTGCTCAACCTGTTCTTGCTTTGTGTCCTAGATTATCATTGGTCACAGAAGGTGGAGATAGCACCAGCTCACGGGAGGTGGAGGATTAAACCAGGGATGTGAACTTATGTTAATTCATTTTAAATCTTGATTATGGCAACTATCTGTTTTGCAACCATATTCTTCTGGATTGTTGTTATTTTCAATACGGCAATTTCATCCTGGATTTTTTTTTTTAAATGAAAAGTTCCTTACAGTCCTGGTGGGGGTGAAAGCTCTGGTTGAACTTTTGATATAATCACTGTAAGCTGGAAAAAAAAATGCTGAAAAACCTGACTGCTGAGTACCCTTAGAAAAGCCAAGTATTTTCCTGAACTGTTAAGAATTAGCACCAAAACCTGGGCAGCTAGTTTCTTAATAATTCATGTGCTAAAAGATTAACTCATGTAGTCTTCAGTAATCTGAAGTTTTTATGTCTGTCTAGAGTTTATTTAGTGTATGGTGACCTCTTAATATCACAGTATGTTCTCCATTTCATCAGAAGACATACATCTGTTACTAATAATGCTTTCAAAAGGCAATCATGTCTACCACCAACACAATGAAGTGATTTCCTTAAATATTTTCCCCAGCAGCTATTTTTTACTTATTGCATACTTCTCTGTGCATAAAGTTTGACATTTTACATAATTTTTTTGAGTGGATGTTTCAAATTCACTTTCTAAGCAATTGTTTGCTTGTGTGTGTTTTTTCACTAAAGTGTAGTTAAAATAAAATCTGTAAAAGTGCAAAGCAGATGAGCAGACAAAAAAAAAAGCAAAACATAAAAGCCAGGAAAAATTACTACAGCTGTTACATATCACTTTGATTCATTATATATGCCCCTCAGCTGGGCTGGCTGACTTCGAGAGGGAGGGAAAGTATCTATGGGTTTGGTGTGAATAGAAATGTGATGTGTGTCCTGTGTAGATATAGATGGGTGCAATGGCAGCTAGAGGGAATAACTAATGTTGTTGCAAAATACTCTTAAATCTGAACTCCTAGCTGTCCAGTGCTTCAGGCACTGATGCTATCTATTGTGCTGGACTGTGAGAGAAAGCAATCAGCACAGCTTGAGCTGTCAGAGGGGTTTTCTGTACAAGCCTTTTGTAATTGCTTGATGCTTTTCTTCAGGGCTAAAGGACTGAGCTGGGCAGAACTAACTCTTGGGGTGTGATAACCAGGAAATCCAAAACTAGTGATTTATTTGTGAAATCTGTTCCCAACAGCTCTCCCTCTCCATGACACATTGCTGTGGAGAGGTGAGCAGCCTCTGGGAAAGGACAGAGGACCCAAAGTAAATGTGGTAGGCAGAGCTATGACTTGTATGCTCTTCTTCTGGGGACAAATGGCCTGGGTTTGGGTTTGGCCTTGGGCAGCCTGTGCAGCTTTGCTAGCTGGCACAGCCAGGGAACTTTAGGATGCCTCACTGCCCCAGACCACAGTACATGTGGTCCAATTTTCCTGGCCAACCCTGGGGCATCCCCCAAAAATATCTCGAATAAAAACCTGAAAAGCAATTGCAGCCCTTAAATTCCCTTGTGCATGTGGGGTGGATCATCTTGTGCTGGGAGAAAGAGGTGGATTTGCACCTGGGTCCCAACAGCTTTTCTGAAAGGGGATCAGGCAGGACATGAGGGAGGGCAAAGCATCCTACCACAGATGGTGCAGGAGGTGAGATACTGTGAGCATCCTCCAGACCCGTTTAAAAGTCTGCTCCACAGGGATGTCAGGGTCAAAACCAAGGGGCCTCCACCTTCATTTGCGTTTGCTTTGTGGGGATCTCCTCATGCTTCATCATAACCCTGTTTCCCAACCAAACTGCTCAGCCTGAAATCCCTTTGACTTGGCTGTTTTCTGCTATATGCATGTCCCTGGGGGGCAGCAGTGAAGACATGAGGCTGCAGCAAGCCTTGCCAGCAGCTTGAAAGTGGTCACTGGCTACCCAGAACAATTATTTGCAGCCCCACCAGTGGGATATACTTTCAGTTGTGGCTGTGGAGCAAGCAGGGAAGAGAAACAGCTCCTGAAATCCTGATGTGGGGCTGTGGTGGCACAGATTGCCATCTGGAGGTGATGCATGCTCCTCTCTCGGCTGGATGAATCCCCCCCCCCCTTAAATTTCTCTGCACTGTCAAGAGCTCTGAGCTGGGGAAAATGTTAGCCAAAAGCTACTCCTAGCAGTGATTTGAACACCTAAGAGGCTAAATGCCATGATTTTTCCATATGAAATAGCTCAGTCGCCTTTGAAAAGGGACATAAGTGTCCCAAGCCTCTAACCTGGCCACCTCTTCATCATAGAGCACTAAATCTCACCTGGCCCCACAGCCTCCAGGGGAAGCAAGGCTATTTCTAGAGACACAGGATGAGCTGTATAGGACAGATTCTGAATTTATTCATGGCTCCAAGTGGAGCCATTTCAATTTGCATCAGCTCTTTCGAAGGGTTTCCATTAACATTGCTGCCATCTGGCATTGTTGGCATTGGGAAGGTGAAGGTGGTTGGGCTAAGGGCTGCTCCTGAAAACACTTCTTCCTACAAAGGTAGAGCTGAGCATTAGAAGCAAACAAGCCTTAGAAGGATGGAAAATCTTCCTGCTTTTGCAAACCACTTGAGTTCTGACTTTGAAAACCAGCATTCAGCAAAGCAACAGAGTTCTGTTGCATTTATATCCTACCCAGGCAAGCTCCCTGGATGCTAGCATTTAATATGAATCGCTTATTCATTTCTGTTCTTATAAGCATGCTGTTGGCTTAAAATCTGGTTGTTTTCTTCATCTGAACACTGAGACTAAAATAGAGTAGTTAATAAGAGGAAAGGGAGTATTTGCTAAAAAATGAGGAAACTCCCTCAAAGATCAATGACTCTTTATGTATAGTAACCTAAGCCTCCTAGAGCCTCTCCACCCAAACAAATCAGATCCTTAATGTGGAACACAGATCACTTAAAAAGGTGGAAAAAGTGATGGGCACGTGGAGTGGTAAGGCTGGCTATGATTCACAGTGGAGAGCAGGCATGCAATGCCACCCATAGCCAGCCCTGCGGCCGTGCACACCCAGTATGGGGGCAGGTTCATCCCTTTGCTGCAAACTAAATGTGTCCAGGCTGGGAGAATACAGTCCGAGGCTGGCAAGACTGTGCAGTTACCAGAGTTTGCACTGGTGGAAGGAATAAGATGTTCCCTTCCCTTCTCTTCCCAGACAGGCACGTAGCAAAAGTTAGGGGAGGAACAAATTTTTTTTTTTTTTTTTTTTTTTTTCTCCTTGACATTCTTCTTGGGAATACAGTGGGGGCTGGTTTAGCTTGCCCTGACATCAGGGAAAGTTAATGCATTTAAATGGAAAATTGCAAAGATGTTTGAAAAACCAGAAGGGGAACCAGGGAGACTGCTGAAAAATGGGAAGGGAAGGAATGAATGAATGATGAGGGGCCGCAGCAGTAAGCGTGCATCCCTGCGCTCCTGTCTTGGAAATGCCATCACACCCCTGGTCGTGGTCAATGTCTCTGCAAAGACCAGGGTGGAAGGAGGGTTATAAGGTTGGGGATGGAAAGCCTGTTTCCCTGAGCTCTGGTACTGGTGATTCAAGGGATGGTGCTGGGGAGATGCAGAATTGAGTCTCTGCTCTGCCACTGCATTCCTATGTGACCGCGGAGAGTGCCCCAGCTCCCTACAACAGCCTCTGGCTGGAGACATCTCTCTGGCCTCCACAAAGGTCCTAAGCTGTGTAGTTGTGCCCCTGAAACAGCACTATACAAGCACAGTAGTTATCCAACCATAAATACTGGTGGTTGTTTTTTGTTTGGTTTTTTTTTTTTAAACAGTAAGTAATGGTGTAAAGCCAGAAGTTTGAAAAATGCAGCATTCCTCCCCTGAGAGCATACATGAATCATCGCAGCAACCAGAAATGAGCTGAGAGTTTCCCATTGCACCCACTGGAACCAGAGTGGCTCTGGCCACCTCTGCTCCAGCCAGTTTTGGCCCTTATGCCTGGTCAGGAAACCAGTTTGGCCGCAACTGTTTCTCGCCTCAGGCTCTGGTTGGGAAGGGAGGGCTTTGCTGAGCCAAAAGGGACAGTGGTGGGGTGTCTCCATGATTAGTCATAGCCACCCCCTCGGCAAGAGCATCACTGCATGCAAAGCCCTGGGGAGCTGAGGGTGACTGGGGCTATGGGTGGAAAAGGCTGGGAAAGGCAGGAAGGAGCAGGGATGGGGGCTGTGGAGAAGGAAGGTGGCTCCATGCAAGGCTGGAGAGCCCTTGAGGGGGAAAAATATCTGATGTTTGGCCAATTTCCCTCTCCATGGATGACCACAAGAGGATGAGGATTGTCCCTGGAACCAGAATGGTGCTGGCCCACCCTGGAGCAGCAGGGACATGCCTGGCAGTGGGACCTGTGTGGGGTGGGTGGGCTGAAAAGCTTCTCTGGCCAGCTCATCCTACCTCACCTTGAGGCAGGAGAGGTGAGGGCTGCTAGCAAACACCCCCCAGCCCTTGGGGCATGCTTCGGGAGCAGGAAAGGGGCAGTAAGACACCCCCTTAGCTGGAGTCCTTGCAGGGTCCCATTCATGCATCCCCCTCCTTGTGCCCAAGCAGCCCCCCAAACCACTACATGCCCTCCTCGGGGCTGCCGCCCCGCTGCCATCCCACCAAGCTGCTGCTTCTGGAGTGATTTCAAGGCATCAATGGCAAACACCATCCTGCAACAATGGGGGAAATACTCAGTGCTTTTGAATTAATTTAATTCCCCTGCACCAGTGGAGCCAAGAGTGTCCCTGTGCACCTGTGGTGCATCGGCTCAGGGAGGAGGCTCCTGGTGTGAGCAAGGCAGCTACATTGTTCTGCTTTTCCAAGCGCAATGCAAGCCTGGGGGTGCTTTCCTCTGAGGACACTGCTCTGCTCATGGGATGGGTTTTGTCCAAAGCTCCTTGAAAACTCCCTAAGGACTAACACCCAACCGAGGAGGGGTAATGCAGCACAGCAGCTGCTGAGCCCAGGCTAAGGACCCCTGCGTGGAAAGCAACACTTACCCCTGAGAGAACCCCCAGAAAAGTTGCTTATTCCAGGATTTTCCACTCCGAAGTGCCTCTCACCCTTGCTTCATGGTGTGCTGGCGCCGCTCAGCCTTCCCGGTCCCCGCTTGCCTTGCTCGGTGGGGTGCGAGCACCAGCGGGGTGAGAGAAATGGGGGTGCGCTGGTCCCCGCGAGACGGTCGCCGCGGGTCTGAGTGAGGTCGGAGGAGGCGGCTGGCGCAGGAGTGCGGGGGGCCGGGCGATCTGGCGTCGCAAATGGGATCCAGATGGTTGGTGCTGGCGTTCCCGGGGCTGAGGTCAGAGCTGCTCATCACACACGGTCCCGTCCCCCCCCACCCCCGGGCCCAGGGGATGCCTCTGTGCTGTGTGGCTTCCCCTTCCTGTGCTGGACCTGCCATCTCCAAAATGCTTCTCCCTGTTATCAGTGAGAAGAAATATATATTAAAAAAAAGAAATGAAAAAAAAACTCCTCCAGGGTTGCAGGAGCCGATTTAACTATGCCTTTCAGTCATGAAGGGCTGGACTTGGACGTTTGCAGGAGCCAGAATGTGCCAAGGACCATACCAAGTTACGCAGGGCTCCGGCAAAGTGCCGTTTGGAGATGCTCGAGGCTGCAGAAAGTTCAGCCTCTCCCCCTGAACAGTTACAAGCATCAGCACGGGGGGGAGAGAGCCTCTTAATGCAGTTTCCTATTTACATGTAACAGTGTTGGGTTTTTTCTGTTTTGGGGTTTTTTTTACCTGCCCAGATGGGGAGGAAGCAGTGGAGGGTTTATGTTATAGCATAACTTATAAATAAAAGTTAGCCCCTTAGCATAAAGATAAATATTTTAAAATACATATAGCCTACTGAAAGGTTTAAAGTAAAAGTTTGAAAGGTAACAAATCAAGTCAGCAAGTTCCTGATGGGTAATTTTTTTTTTTTTTTAAACCTTTGTGCTGTGCAAAAAATACCTTTAACCTTTTCTTATGCAGAGCCTATCAGGTAAATCTGGGGGGCTGATTTTAGCCCTCTGCCTCAAGTGATGGCATGTCACTGGCTGAATTTAAACATTTCATTCTGGACTGGGTTGTGTTTTGCAAGAAACGGTGGTATGGAAACATTAATTCTTATCTCTTGCCCTTGTTTGGTTCCATATAAGGCTGGAACCGAGATGGCGTCCCTGGAATCAAATAGTCAAATTCTCTTCATTTCAAATGGGGATTTATTATGTTTGCTCTAGGTTTTGTGCCGTTTGAAAGACTAGCCGCATAAAGAAACAGCTGGAATGCTTCAGGAAAGTGCTGAGCCCTTGAACTGATGCAATAGCTTATTTTAGAAATGGTGCTTGGCTTGGCCCTTGCAGAGACTGAGCGCCGGCCTTGCAAAGGGATCCAGCGCAAACATCCCCAGCCACACACCCAGAAGCAAGCAGGGTGTCATGTGCCCCCCAAATCTGGCAAGCTGGAGTTCAAAGGCAGGTTGTTCACAAATAATAAATGTGCCTGGCAAAAGGGAGCTGCAGCTCCTTGCTGGGTGTTGGTGGGCAGCTGAACAGGGGATGGAGGAAACGGTGTCGTGGTTTCAGCCCAGCCGGTAACAAAGCACCACACAGCTGGTTGCTTGCTTCCCCCAGCCCCCCACCTGGCCACAGTGGGATGAGGAGAAAATACAAAGGCAGGCTCGTGGGTCGAGATAAGGACTGGGAGGGATCACTCACCACTTATGGTCACGGGCAAAAGACAGGCTCAACTTGGGGAAGAAACAAAATCAATTTAATTTACTACAAAATCAAATCAAAACAAGGATATTAGGAAGTAAAACCAAACCTTAGAACACCTTCCTCTCACCCCTTGCTGCTTCCCAGCTCCACTCCTGATTTTCTCTACCTCCTCTCCCAGCAGTGCAGGAAGATGCGGACTGGGGGTTGCGGTCAGTTCCTTGCACCTTGTCTCTGCTGGTCCATCCCCCTCAGGGGAGGACTGCTCTCCCCTGCTCCACCATGGGGTCCCTCCCACAGGAGACAGTTCTTCATGAACTTCTCCAACGTGAGTCCTTCCCATGGGCTGCAGTTCCTCACAACTTCCCTGGTGTGGGTCCTTTCCACGGGCTGATCTTCAGTCACAGACTACTCCAGCGTGGGCTTTCCCATGGAGTCACGGCCATTTTGGGGGGCTCCGCTCCCCGCTCCCCTCCATGGGCTGCAGAGGCATCAACCTCCTCCCCTGCTCCTCCTCCCCCTCCTTCCTCACTGACCCGGTATCTGCAGAGCAGTTCCTCTCACATTCCAATCCCCCCACTCACTCCCAGTTCCCCTTCTTAAATTCATTATCCCAGAGGCGCTACCACTGCCACTGATGGGGTCGGCCTGGGCCAGTGGCAGGTCTGACTTAGAGCCGGAGAAGCTTCGAGCAGCTTCTCACAGGAGCCACCCCTGCAGCCCCCTCTCCCGGTACCAAAAAAACCCACATCATACAAACCCATAACACAGGGTCTGCTGGAAAGCAATGATGAACATGTAATGGCAGCCAAGACGGGTGAGGGACAGCTGCTAAAGGATAAAATACATATGATAGAGGTGCACTACATTGGCAGAAGCATCCGAACCAAAGAATTTTCCTTCTGAATTCAGTTGTCAGGGGAAAGCCCAACTGAGATGTTGCAGCGGTACCAGCATCCCAGTAAAGCAGCAGCTCATGGCCTTGGGTGCTCTCGCCCTGTCGCCAGCCTCCTACTGAAACAGGCAGGTGCGGGCAATGTGCTGCTGCCCTGCATCTTCTCCTGCCTTTGGGCTTTTAGGCTATCACCTCTCCTGTGCATCTCAGCTCTGCTGTCACCTGTATGACACACTTGGCAAGAATTACATCCACCGAGTGAGGTCCAGTGCTTCCAGTTTGCTGCCACCAGTGGAAACCAGTATGGTTCAGTCACACAAACTCAACAGCAACTGGGATTTGTATTTCCATTAGTTCAGATAACTTTCAAAAAAACCACTTTTCTGTGTGGCAATGAAGGAACGCAGGAAAACAGTTTTAAGTGACTGGCAAAAACAAAATACTGAAACACAGGAAAGCTCTAGCCACCCCAGAATGGCAGTGAAAAACAGCCAAGGTAGAGGATCGGAGATAAGTAATGTAACAATATTGGCAAAACACATATGAGCTGCATTGTATGCCTATCACAGCTCAATTGAGAACATATTTAACTTGGAAGTAGTATTTATTCTTTTTGCAATGCAGAATTTGTCTTAATGTGGTTTTAATATTGAAGTGACTTTTACAAGTGCCCCAATAATTAAATGAGACTGAGAGGTCTTAAATTCCCATCTGATTGCCTTTATGACTGTAATAACAATGCTGAAAGGTTTTCTTTTCCCAAAAGGGGCTTTGTAGCTGGTGCACAGGGGGAGAGCAGCCAGCCAGAATGTTGAAGGCGTTTCAGGGTGGGGCTATGGTGTTGGGGTTTTTTTTTTCCTTTCACTCACGATGCTTTCCAATCCTTCCTTTAGCAGTTCTCTCTATGCTTGTGTTGGTGACCCCCTGCAAAGCAGTCCCTGTCCACTACGGTAGCAGTGGGGAACCTAGGCATGTCCCCACCATGGCTTCTGCAATGTTCCAGGGCTGAGTCAAATCCCTGGGGAAGGGGTGATGTCTGCAGGGACAGACTTCTTTCTATCCCCTGACACCAAACAAATCCTCTCTGATAATTAGTAAAAGACTGAATCACATTGCACTGGTAATTTCTAGAGACAGCTGGGACTAAGTTTAGCAAGATTTCCTCCCTTGTATATTAATAACTAGACGTGATTAATGCTATGAGTCAGGAAGAGGGTTTTGAGGAATTCTCTTTCCACCTACGACAAAAAAAGCCTGGTGTGCTACATCCTTGCCCGAATGCAAAGGGGACCATGATGTCCTCCCATCCCCAGAATAAGGGTCTTGGCTTGGGACTCTTAAAAAAAAAAATTCCATGAAACAGGCAGAGTGGTGAAATTTTGCAGTTCTCTTCTGCATGCAGATGTGCTTCAGTTGGGCCATTTCTACCCCCAATTTAAGAAATGCTCCGTGGATTTCCCCATGTGATTCACACAAGCACAGGGCTCTGGGTCATGTATGTGTGGGGACACCTAGGAGCATCCTGCCTTGGCTCCATCCTTGAGCACCATCTGGTGGCTTTTCCTCTAGGGACTCCCCAGGCATCCACCAAACCCAAGGTCACCTTCTTTCCCTCAAATAAAACCTACTCCTGCAAGATGGGGCCACTGCTTACTCTGAAATTAGTAGGTACAACCAAAACCAAGGGTTGCTGCGTTATTTTTCCATCACCAACCTGAGCATCCGCACAGTGGACTGGAGCCTTGGGGTCCGGCTGTGGTCCTCACACCCCTATCTCAAAGAACAAGCTCTTTCTCCTGCTTGCAAAGCAAGGCAGAGAGCTGCTCTGTTAGAACAAGGGTAGGGTTGCGGATTGCATTTGAATTTTGCTTGCAGTAGATGGTTTTCATTAGTTCCAAAGGGTTTGCTGTTGCTTTTATCCAAATACTTCCCCTGCCACCAGCACCCCGGTTAGGAAGTGGTCCAGAAGATATTTTCTGAAGCTTTTCTTGGTTCTGCTTTTCTCCTACGCTTTCTGTTTGTCTGTCTGCCTCTGCTCAAATATCTCTTGATGTATTTGTGCCACATTTGATACCACCCTCGACTTTGAAACAGCCAGGGGAAAGGGCAGGAGCATCTCTAGAGCGTGCAGAGAGAGTGGGGAGAAAGCAAGCTGAGCAGGTCAGGGTGGAAATTAAGGCAAGAGAAGAGCCACCTGGCTCTGCCCTTCCTATCCCACAGCCCTGGTGAAAAAAATTAAAACACTGCTGCAAAATCTCCCTCCCATCCTCAAGGATGAAGCTGTGATAGTGGATTCAAGGCAAGCTGCACCAGGAGGGGGGCTGGGAAAGGCTTGGGGATACTATGAGCATCCCAGCAACCTGAGTGCAAACTGGGCTTAATTACAATCAAGGCCACATGACCTAATTGGCATCAGGGGAGGGAGCTTTGTGACCACGCACAGGGTGGTGGGGTGGATATTAGTGTGTTCCCACAGCTCCCTGGGGTAGTCCCAGCGAAACCGTAGTCTTGGGATCTCTCTGCTGCTGACTGTATGATTACAAGTAATTTGTTTGCTCTGCCTCACTCCCTTATCTGTAAGATAGTGGGGTTTGCCTCCCTAGCTTATGTGAAGGGCAAAAAAATGAGGATCAGTGCAACTGCTGCAGGGGAAAGAGGTGTCTTATGGAGTTGAGCACAGGCTGGAGTCTTTTGATCTTGGTCTCTACAATTTTCTCCCCCCCTCCCCCCAAGTCAAAGTTCTTAAAAATATCTATGTATGCTAGAAGACATTTTGCTTTTGATAAATCAGTGATTTCTTAAAAGGGTGCCTGTTTTGTTGGAACATTTCTGAGGCTAGTACTGCTAATAAATCATGGCAATAGGCTAACCCCAGAAGAAGCAATAAAAGTAAACCTACACCAGGGCTGTGTGCATTATCTGAGTGTATATATACACTCTTAATCCATGGTCTATAGGAGAGATCATAATTCAAAAGAAGAAACTTGGAGCCCTGACCAACAGCATCCTGCAGAAAGCCCTTCTGCTGGAAGGGCTTTTCAGCTTCTGCAATGACAAGGAACAAACTACTCTCAAATATGTAAATAATGTGAATATTTTCCCCTCTAACACAATGTGCAGCTTGTAGGTCAGTAAACTAATGTGAACTGTGATGCTTGGCTTCTAGGAAAGATGCTAGCTGAGTTCTTCTTCAGAATAAAAGATAACTCGGGGAGCATGCATGAGACGTGTTTTGGTCAATGCAGATGTTGCCAGCTGTTGCTTTGGGTTGCTCCTGTTCTCTTGCATTAGATACTTCCAGGCAATGCCTTGCACAAGGGGATCAAAAAAATCTTTGTCCTGTGGCCACTTCAAAATCCTGTGCTGCATAAAAAGCCGTTTGAAATAGGCTGAATTTCAACAGTTCAGTGAAACTTCCCATTTTGTGATGGAAACAACTGTTACTAATTACTGGGGAGAGAGGTGAGGTGGCTTGAAAAGAGCTGGAGTCTGCGTGAAGCCAGAAATACTCACTGCCCACGCGGATGGGATGATGTAATGGCAGACGAGCCAAAGAGGAATTATAGGGAATTATTCATACCCATGAATGAGTGTTATGTTAGTCAGGAAGATACGGAGGGAAAAGACCTGAGGGTTTGCTGTAGCCAGTTCACTGGAAACCGGTGGTCACTGTGCATCAGTGGTAAAAAGAAAAAATCATGTGTTATGGTAAGAGGGAGAGAACAGCACTGGAAATGTAAAGCTCTGTATTGATGTACTGTACATCCCAGTCCCTAGGGTGTATGTTCTTGTTAGGATTCCCTATTAAAGGAATAAGAATATATATTTTTATCTTGCTCATGTGGGTTTTTCCATGATAAATGGAGTTTTCCATGAGCGGCTCTTGCTGGTGCGTAAGGTGAGAACAAAGCCAGGGGAGAAGTGACACTGGAGTCTGAAACACCCCATGGGGATTGTGACCCACATCCCAACGTCACTTGGGCTGCTACTTCTTTGCTGAGGCACCAGGTCCTTAATCAGCCCTCACCATGCTTTTCTGCCAGGTGATCTGCCTGAAGTACTGCTTCTTTTTAATCTTTGGAGGTGATGCTAAGTTGAACAGGCTTAATTCAGCTATGAAAATCAGGCCACTCTCCTGAATTGAAGAGAGCTGTGAACTAAGGGGAGAAAACCCCCACATTTTGCTCAAGGTGATCACATGGATTTGAGCAGGGTTGAACCTCCACTCTCTCCCATTGTGCAGCTTCTTGGTTTTCTCTCTGCGCTTAATTCCTTTGGCTTAATCCCACACCTGATACTCCCTCTCTGGTCTCTTGGGCCTTAATATCAGACTGGTATTTTCTTTCTTCAGGGTGTGGGTGACTGCAGGAGCTGGCAGGGTGCTGGCAGCAAAGCCCTGCCTCCTGCAGAAGCATGCTCACCTGCCTGGGGAGGGTCATGATGGGCAGAGGTGGCTGTTGCTCCCCAGGGCATCATGGATCTGCTGCACCATGGAGGGTGACACCATATTTCGCAGTGATAACAAGAAGTAGCATTAGTTACTGAGCTTCCTCGCCTTGCGTTGCATCCTGGCATTGCTGTTGCTAAAGGTACCCAGGATGGGAGGCACTTGTTTCTCCTCTTCTCCTCCATGGGGTGGGGGCGGTCCTTGCTGTCCCCAGCTGGGTGGCACAGGGCTCCTTGTGCCAGGGAGTCCTGCTGGGTGGGCACGGGGATCCAGGCTACGTAATGTTGCTCTCTCCCCTTATAAACATCCTATCGCTTGATGGGGAGCTGATATAAACAGCGTCTCCACATCGTAGCTGTTTTGTTTGGAGTTAGCATTTAAAAAAAAACCCAGGAAATAGCATGTACGTGGTTGGTATGTATTTATTCCTCAGGGGCTTGTCTGTGATTTGCACCGAGCATATGGAACAACTTGTGTTTGAGCTGTTTGTGTTTGAGGCATCTGGAGGTGCGGAGTTCCTAACAAGGAGGTGTTCCACTGTGCTGTTCACTGCTTTGGGTAGAGCTGATGAGGCATCACTTGGGAGATGCTGAATTTTCCCCTGTAAATTGTTGGAGCTCCTCTGGAAGGTAAAAAGCCAAGGCCTTTGCCCAAATCCATCTAGAAACTCACCCGAAGTGTGGGTGCATTTCCAGCTGGTCTAGGCAATTTTCAGACCAATGTATTTTTCTGCATGAGAGCTGCATCAGAAATGCAAATGCAACCTCAATCTTTAACTGGAGAGTTTTTCTTTAAGCAAATACTGGTTCCTCAGCACTGCCAGGTTATTCACACACAATCAAATGCAAACTAGTAAGAAAGTGAAACTAACTTCAATACCAAAGTAAGGTCTCACAGGTGTGGAAAAAAAACCATAATTTATCAGATTAAGCTGTGCAAATGACCAGATGTAAGCTCCTACTTAAAATCTGGATACAAGGGGTAAAAAAAAAAGGCATTAGCAAATTATTTGCCTGGGGGAAAAAATGCTGTTTTACTGAAGTTTCTAAGTTTGGCAAGTGCATTTGTTGTTTGTTGAGGTTTTTTTTAGCTGAGGAAACCAGCCTGGTTTTACAAAGCCAAAGGAGAAGTTGAGTCTTTTTCTCCTGTAGCTCAGTTTTTGGGAGCAAACATTGGCTGCAGAGGCTCAGGAGGTTATTATCCTCTTTGCTGCAGCTGGAAACATCTTCCAATTACTGGGCAACCTCTGCAGCAATGAACCTTTCCCCAAATATAGGCATCCCTTTGAGCAACTGCCTCCTTCCGCTGGTACCTGTGGCTCCCACGGTGCCAGGACCCTGCTGTAGTCGCTCAGCTGGGGATGTCCCTGGATGTGAAAGATCAACCTGTCCTGGGGCAGGAAAAGGTGGGGGCAGCTTTGCATGGTTACCGTTGCTGTTTATCACCCTTTCCGACTGCTCATGGCAGAAACGAGTGGAAAAAAAGCCTTCAGCCCTCCTTATAAAACCCAGAGCAAGCAGGCTTGCCAGCCTTATGAATGCGTCCTCCATCAAACGTCTCATTCACTCCTTCTGTGGCAGGGACACGTGAAAAACACATCATTTCCCAAGGTAGAACAACAGCATGCTTGTCCCTAAAAAAATCCTTGCACTACCTAGCAGCAAGTCACCTGTCAACTACAAGAAATCTGGGACAGGGCTGATCTTTATGGGACCGAGCATCTATGTGAGTAAAACTCAGCAGGAGCGAGCCTGAGTGCCAGCAAAGCCTGATGGATTTGTTCTGGCTCCCTGTGGTCCATAAATAATGTGGCCAGGCACACTGCCCCCTTCCCTCTGGGATGACACATCACTGCTCCTAAGGAGGAGGCATGCAGAGATGGTGAATTCGTGGTGGATGATGCTCTATCCTAATTTCTTGCTCCCGAACCCACCGCAAAGGGACACACTGTGTTGTCACCCCAAGGGTTTGCCTGCAAAGGTGAGCTTTCCTCCAGCAACAGCAGAGTCCAACCTGCTCCTTTCATCTGAACCTGCTCTCCAAAGTTCAAACCTTGGAGCGTATTGAGCCTGATCAGCTTTCACAGGGGATGTTTTATCCTTTTGCGAGCAAATAGTCTAATTCAACACCCTCCAAGTATATGTAATCTCCATCATCCTGTCCCAGTCTCAGGCTATTTGCAGGCTGAGATGGTTTTAGTGTAAATTGTCAAAGTGGGGGTGATTTGGAGCTGGGTTGAAGGTGAATATGCTGGGGGCTGTCCACCTTCGACCAGGTAAGGAGTCATTTCCATAAAAAGATGGAGCAGTCAAAACTTGGCTTTTCCAGTCTGATAAACGAGGTGGGTTAGCAAACATTCTCCATCTTAAACATCTGTTCTGTCACACCTTCTGGTAAATGCTGGATCAGCAGAGGCTTGCTGGGCACAAAAAGCCACTATTTCAGACCAGTTCTGGGCTTTGTAAAGATGCAAAATACTGCATCCCAGCAGCTTTGACAGACTGCTGCTGCCCAGCCAGGCAGCCACGTGCCAGGGCAAGGTCTTGTATCTGAGATGACTGATGCTCAAGCTCAAAGCCCAGCTTTACCTCCATGGGATGCACCAGTGTGCATCAGCTCTTGTGAGACTGGAGGCTGTGTACCAAGAAGCTCCTTCCTCTTCCTCTTTGGGGATGGGTCCCAAAGCTTGGATCTTCTTGCTTTACGCTGTTTTTTACTGCTTTATCTAACACTCAGGGGTCTCTTGTCCTCCAGAGAGGAAACGGATGCCAAGTGGCCAACGAGCATCATCCACAAACACCAGCATTTCTTTCATTGGTTTCCTCTCTCAAATCACAGTTAATCTACATTAGGCTTTCTCCCTGCCTTTGGAGCAATCTAATACTTTTGAAGATTTTTTTTTTTTTTTTGTCCTCTGGCACTGGCAGCTTTGATTCCTCAATCCATCAAACTTATTGCTCTTGAATTAGAAAGACTCACATCCAGCCTGATCGCTGTTGACGTGTTTTTGCTTTGCAGGGTCTCGTGCCAGCAGCGTCTTGCATAGAGGACGGGTTTTCTCTTGTCGCCTGCCATCAGCGTGGGAGCAGCTTTGGCAGGGAGGTGGTGGCAGGCGCTGCGAGAAGATGGATCTCCCCAGCTTTTGCTTCATTTGCAAAGAAAAGGTAGAGGTACTGGCAACAAGGAGAGGTGTTTGGTGAGTTACTGTTTTGGTCAGTCCTCCCAGGAAAGTGAAATGCCAGTAGGTTGTCAGTTGTCCCAAAATCACTTCTAATGTGAGTCAGACATGAAGGTAAAAGCTAAATGAGTTCACTGCTCTCAAATGCAAGGCTTCAGAGGTGCATTACCGTACCTGGGATGGGAACCCAGAAATACAAGAGGAAATTGCCTTTTACAACAGCACATACTTGGGCCTAGCTCCAAGAAGCACTCCATCACTTGCTCTGCTGAAACCTGCTAGCATACCTGCAGCACCATTGGCTGTGACCCTGTCTTCTGGCTAACCTCATCCCAGCCTCTCCCCCCAGAAATGGCTTTGGAAATGAGCGGAGCTTGTCCTTATGCCCACCTTCGAGGAAGCCTCATGGCAGGGCCACCTTTGCTACTTACTCGAAGTGCTTATTTTGGGTCCCTATCCCAAACCTTTCTTGCTGTGCTGATTCAAGGTGAATATATCACCAGCCAGAAAATAATTGTGCTATATATTGGGTGATTGTAGTCCTTTTTTGCCTGTAAGGGAAGCGTTGTCCACTGTGAACAAAATGCTCCTGGCAGGCTGGGGCTTAAGCCTTAATGCATGACCCTTTCTAACCCAAAATCACTTTGAGCACAGACATGGGGAAGACAAAAGCAACCTGCAGCTGTCTCTTGGAGGAGGTGAGATGAGCTCCCTGCTGATGGGCTCTCAAGGCAGGGAGTTAAATTCCCCCATATGCCTTATCTTCTCCAGCTCCTTGTGCTGGTCTCAGCACTCAGCTCCACTGGGTTGCCCTTAATCTTCTGCCTCAGTGAGGGTACCTTTGCTGGTGACAACAGCATTTTGGCTGCTAACGATGTAAGGATTGACCTAGTGATGGCTGGCCATGCCAGCACCCTCCCAGGGGTGAATATATTTATTAGACTGCAGCTCAGAAACATGTCTCCTGCTGGAGACCCGTCCAGTGCAGGGCACACGTCTTGGCAGCTCAAACATGATTGAAAAGGCCATATCCTGCAAAAGCACAGCCCAGGCTGCAGCATCAGGGTCCGAGGCAGACCATAAGCTTTTCCAAAATGCCATTTCCCCCCCACCCCACCCAGTTTTGGGTGCACACACCAGAAGGTGAGCTCGGGCACGACATTTACATGATGCCCAGACCAAGGAGGGGACCCTGCTGCGTGGCAGCTCATGGTCCAGCCTTTGGGCTATGGTGAACCTGGGTGCCAAACAGCCTTGCAGAGCATCCCGCTCCCACTTCACCTCCCAAGCCTGGCACCTAATGAGCATAAAAATACCAGCCAGTGCTCCTGGTTCAAGGGAGCATGCCAGGGCAGAGAGCAACCCGCTACAGAGCTAACACCAAAGGATTTTTGTGGATCCAAAGCACCAGTTGAGTAATTTGACCTCCTTCTCTGCTCTGCAGCAGGGAGGCTTTGGTGGAGCAGGAACGTGCAGTGATGTACAGAGTACAGCATGTACGTCGCTTATGCTGACAGCAGCATGTTCTCACTAATTTCTCTGTTGATCTATATCTATGAGCAAGGCTGCCACTAACATCCTTCTCACCGTGCCACAGAGCACAAGCTTCCTCAGAAAACATCTGGTCATCTAATTTTGCCAGCTCTCTGCTCTGCAAGTCCCTGGATCAAATTAGATGCTTGTGGGCTGAATGAAAAGCCATTGTACGTGAACTAACCCCCTGCTGAGACTTGCATCTTGGAGCAGGCAGTGGGAATGTCTGCAGGGTGCTGGTGCTTTGTCTCCCTGGAAGAGTTGATCTGGCCGATGCCTTAACAGCAGAAGGACCATTTCGGTGAGGTGATGCAGTAACCGGATATCTGGTGGGGGGATGCTCTCCCTATGCCTACGGCATCATCCTGGCAGGTGGATAAATCCCCCATGAAAGGGAACAAGCTCAGAGGGTGTTCAGGGACCACCTCTGTGTCAAACGTCTCCCAAAGGTTGCTGAGTCTTGATGTTTTGGGGACTTGGGGTGCGTTATGCGGCTTTAAGCTGACATATATGGCTTTAGAGATACGAGGTCCTGTATGGAGGAGTGCCTTGGAGGCAGTGATTTCCTCCAGCTGTGCTTTAGTGAAGCCTGGGAGCACTGTTTTGGGTCAAGGCTGTGCAAGGTGCTGTACAAACATAGGGTCGGAAATGACCTTGGTCCCCAGGGGCTCTCGGTCCAAAGGGTGAGACCGAAGAGGTCAATGGCACAAAGAGAAGGGGAAAACACTCCTTTTCTCCCCAAACAGGGTACTTCTGTATCACAGACTGGTGGCCCACAGTCATCACAACAAAGTTAGCCATAAGGTTTTTAACTGGGGTGGGTTATGGGGTATTTAAAGGAGGATGCTGTAGCGGGGGGCCTAGATGTACAGCAAACAAGGGTCAAATCTTTGATATTTAACAGCACGAATGATTTTTACATAAATGGCCTGAAACTCTTCACAGAAGTGCCAATTAGGCCTGTATTCAACTAGGATGAGGAATACCAGAGAGAGGAGGAGATCTGGGTTTTTTCCCCCCCCGTAAGAGGCCAACCCTGGCTGGACTTCACCGGTCATGGGATAGCAGTTGGGATTTTCCTTCTCTACTTAGAGAAGGAACAGAGAGGAGAAAAAGGCAATTGTAAGCTGTCCCCAGAGGTTGGGAAAGCTTTCCAAAGGTAAAAAAAAAATAAAATGTGGGACTCTTAAAGATGGTGTTTGTTTCTTTTCCATGGTTTAAGCTTTTGAAAGAGTGGGGAGGACACCTCACCCTTGACAGTACCTGGCAAGAGAGGTGTCAAAAACTTCTTTATGAAAGAGAAATATGCGATGTCTTCAGTTATAGACAAAAATCCCAGTGTTTTGTCTCCACGCCTGGAGGGGTGCCGGGGCAGTGGAGTGGAGCTGGGGCAGCAGAGGATGCAGAATGTGTCCAAGCTCAGGAGCCTGAGCTCGGCTGCTCCTGGGCATCACATCACTGGAGATTGTAGTTGCCTGAAGTTGCAAAGGGGGTTTTCTAGAGAGGTTCTCTAGAAAGAATGGTGGGCCTCTCCGCTGCACCGTTGCATGGCGACTTCAGTAAGCTGGTGCACAAATGTAGCCACATGGTTTTGGAGGGTGGCCCTCAGCAGCTGGACCAGTAGATCTTCAACCAGCCCAAAGAGGACCAGGAGGGGCATGATGAGGTCCTCCACTACGGCTGCAACACCTGTTCCCAAAGATCTGTCCCAGCTCCTGATGCACCCAGGTCAGAAGGGGCTGGGGGAGAGCTGGGTGGTCCTGGAAAAGGGATGACCAGGTGGTGGGCTGGAGGCTGCCCAGAGGAGCCCTGGGCACCATCCCCACAGGCTGTTGTTCTGTTGCTGCAGGGCTGTGGGCAGCTGGATGGCCAAGAGCTCCTCCTGCCTGGCGGCCGATGACTGGTGATGCCGCAGATGGTGTGACAACATGCTTCTCAAAGTTGTCGTCCACCTGCACCAAGTGCATAAGGGATTGCACTCCCCTCTTGCAGAGGGGGCACTCGGGCTTGCTCTCAGCCCACCACAAGATGCGTTGGTAACAGAACTAGTGGAGGCATGGCATCACATAGGCAGCATCGTCCCAGCTGTCCAGGCATGTCAGACAGCGGTTGTCCAGCTCTATGGCCATGCTCTCCACGTGCTGCGGTGGGCTTCAGGGAGCTGGGGAAGTCGAGCTGCTCCGTCTCACCAGCGCTGCAGCAGCGGGTGTCACACTAGAAAAGGAAGAGAGGCCAGGGTCATTGGCTGGCCCGGGGAGGGGTGGAAGAAGTGCCCAGGTCCCTCAAGAAGGAAACCCTCCCAGCTCCCCAGGCTGAAGTTTCCCCTCCCAGCTCAGCTCTGCTGTTGCGAGTGTGCCCCCTGGTTGCCCCAGCTGCCTGAACCTGGCAGGGCCGGGGAAAATCATTTGACGGCTCTGGGGTTGGACACGGAGAGCTGCAACGAACAACTCCCAAGCACGACACCAGCACCAAAGGCCTTGCTCAACACTCCAAACCTGGCGAACTCGCTCAGCTGGAGTGCGGGCATGAGCAGAGGCATGAGGCTTCCTAGAGAGGTCATCGATGCCCCATGCCTGTCAGTGCCTTAAAAAGAGGCATTTGGACAATGCCCTTAATAATAGGCTTTAACTTCTGGTCAGCCCTGGAGCAGTCAGGCAGTCGGACTAGATGGTTGATAGGAAGAAGGTGGGCAGAGCTGTTTAATGGTGTCCAGTTTGGGGCATGAACACTGCTCCTTGCCCAGAGCTAGTGTTGATGTTTGGATGCTTCCTCCTTTGGGTCATGACCCAGATTTGCTTTCTCTGAGCAGAGTAAGGGGGGTGGCTTCAGCATCCAGAGCTAAGGCAAATACCTCCAGCTTTGAGGTATCATTTCAGGTGATGAGGGGGTTTATATACTCAACAGGTAGCTAGCTATTCTTACTGCTGCTCTGGTGACCAGGAGAGAGTGAATTGGAAGGCATCAAGATGCACATTAGGGATTCCTTAGGATTCCTCGGGGTTAATGAACAGATAAGAAATCAGAGGGCTCGGCTTGGGAGTAGCAAAAAGAGAGCTGCTTTTGCAAAGCAACAACCCTTTTTTTAATATAAAAAGTCCCTTTTCACGTGCTGGCTTCCCATGCTAGCTGCCTGTATTTTTTGCTGGACTCCACAAGGTGGCACAAGGAAACTGCTTTCTCCAGAGGAGCATCCCCGGGCTGCTCGGGCTCCCCAAACCGCATATTTCGGCACTAGGTCTGCACCAGCAACTGGTTGGGGGGCTTCAGCTCAAGCCTCCAGCAGAACTGAAAAAATCCTACATGGGGATTATTCCTTCTTAACTCAAGCAATGTTTTCCTGGGTGCCCAGAAAGGACATGCTGAGCAGGGTGATATGCAGCACAATGTTTGTTGTTGTTGGGAGCTTGCAAAACAAGAAAGCATTTGGGGCTGGTCATATTTTGATGCCTGCACCCTTCCCCATAGCTGTTCATTGGGGCCCTTGTGGCATCGGGTACCCACGATGCCCCCAGCCCTGGGTGCACCCCAGGGTGAAACCTGAATTATACTGGAAAGAGCCGCAAGAAATTGAGTCTGGCTCTGGCTGGAGCTTTATCAGAAATGCCAGCAGAGGAAACCACAGCTACAGATGCACAGGAGGTTGTTTTTCTTTTATGAAGTGGAACATGCTTTCTGGCTGGAATGGGCTAAAAATTTTCCCTTTTCCTATCAATCCAAGGACCCTGGCAAAACAGCTCTGCCTCTTCCGTTGCTCATGGCCTTGGTGCTTCTTCTCAAGTCTGGAGTCATCCATGTTGCAGCCTGCCAACTCTGTCATGTCCTGCAGACCATCCTTTACCCCTCCAGCCAGAGAATTTCTGAGTGGCAGCTCCCCTCTCCAGACTGAGCAAGTCATGCCTGCTTCAAGCCACCAGAAGTTAGACACTTCAATTTGCATCTTTGAAAAAAACATAAAAAACCCAGGCTGCCATTTCAAACCATACCACAAATGCCTTTCTTGCGCCAGCCCACTCTCATTGTCACTGTTATTGCCAGGGTGAAGCGGGCTTGGCAGCTTAGATGGGGGGGACAGGACTCTCATGACTCACCGGAAACCATGCAAACACAGCCAGGCTTCTGGTTTCCCCTCCAGCTTGCTCATTCAGCCTGCCTCAACGGCTGGAGGAGAAGAAAAGCAGCTTATGTTCATTTACTACCAGGTGTAATGAGGGTGTTGATACGCAGATGACTTATCCAAGCATCTCCAGCAACAAAGCAAGATGAGCTGTATCCCACGGAGCCAGCATGTCACGGGTAGTTTGTGCAGTTTAGAGAGCTTTGCTGGGGAGGTGTCTCATGCCAGCTCACTTCCATCACCTGCTCGGTGCTGTGCAAGTTGCCAGGTTCATGTTTACCTCTGTGGAGCCAAGGCCTGGGGTTGCTGGGGGCTTTTTTTAGTATGGGGAGGTGATGAGGTTTGCAGAGGCTTTGGAGAGGTGGCTGGCATTTCACCAACTAGGAGGCACCTAAAACCTAGCAGAGACAAAGGCCTCTTGCTCTGCCCATGTGGCTGGGATAGCAGAGGTGCTACAGAGAACGTCAGCTAGGACCTGAGCTGGGGGACCACAGTGCAAAGCTGCTGCTGAGGTGCTAGCTGGGACCTTCATGGGTGATGCTCAGATGAAGGACCTCATCCCTCAGTATTTCCACCAGCAAGCCCATGTAGCAGCAGGCTGGCGAGCTCAAGCATGAGCTCGCACAAACAGGAGGGGCAGGTGGAGCTCAGCTTTGCCCCCAGCACCTCCTGCAGCCTCCCTGTGCCCCAGTCAGGTCTGCTTGGGCACAGCCATCCCAGCCAAAACCCCCTGCTCCTCAGCGCAGAGCCTCAGGGCCAGGTAAGTCTCCAAGGATGCTAGGTTGCACTACCACTGTATCATATATATATATGTAATATTATATAATTTGTGCATCCAGCAGTGATGCAAGTGGCTCTTGCTCCAACTGGGCTAGTGGCAGCCCAGCATGGTTGCCTGCAGGGGTAGGCTGTGAGCGATGGAAAAAGGACAAGGGCTGGCTTTGACTCCATGGCCTGGAGCAGCAGACAAGCAGGAACAGTGATGAGAAGCATAGGAGCCGGATCCTAGCTTGAACCTGCGCGTCAGACACTTGTTAATCAGCAGGGAGCAGCCCTCTGGGCTGTCGCATCCCCAGGGATGGTAGGTGCCTGGGCTCTGAGATGCACCCTGCCTTCCCCCCCATTGCCCCAGGGAGTGGTGCCAAGCCAAGGTAGTGCAAGGAGCTTTCCAGATTCAGGGAGCAGATAATTGCAAGAAGGATTCTTTCCTCACCCTTCCCCCTCTGCAGCCTCTTCATATTTGGAAGAACAACTCTGCCTTCCCTCCCCCTGCCTGCTCTGAGCCCTGGCAAGTGGCCACCTCATCCCAGCAAGGCCATGGGAGCCAGCAGCCAGCAGCATGTTCAAAAGAGGACGGGAATAATGGTGCTCACTGGCAGTACAGGGCAGAGATGGATGCATGGAAACTCATTAGAGAGCAGATCGACCAGCGAGGCTCTCCTTAGGCGACCTTGCTGGGAGCGCTTGCACGGCGCCGAGGCTGCTGGCTGCCTCACACCGGTCCTCCCCGTCCCTCCAGGGTTGCGTCTGGTGGAAAGAAAAGCAACACATTCTGTCTTTTCTAGCTGGAAGGCATCTCACGTCTTGAAGAAGGAGGGCAATGAAGCACTGGGACAGCTTCAGGAGGGACCAGGGAGCCTCCTGAAAGCTGAAGTTTCAGAATAGAGCCTAGGGCAGGTCAGTGGGCTGGCAACAAGCTGCAGCTCAAAACAAATCCCGTGGCTGGTGCCCAAGCCACCCAGCTTGAGAGCAAAGAAAGGTACTGCTGAAGAGCATGGGGAGACTGGCACGGGGATGACTGCCAGGGCAGGGACAGCCAGGAGGTGCCCAGGGCTGGGTGACAAGAATGGAGCTGGTCTCCTTTGATGGCAAACCATCACAGGGAGCTTCTTCAGGCTCTCTGCTGGTCGGTCCAAACCTAAACCACAGCAGGTAGCATGGACAGTGGTAAAAAAAGCTGTGTTGTTATGGAGGGGATGGGTTTTGGCTGGACATCTATGGAGCTGCACGCCACGGGGCTAAGCCAAAGGTGCTGCCCATCTGCTTGTCCATGGGGCTTGAGCCTTGGGGCCCTTCTCCTGGGCTCTGCACCTTCCTTTCCATGCCTACATCTGCCCCATGCCTGCCCAAACTTTCTCCAGCCTGAGACATACCTTCCTCCTTCACACCCTTGCTTGGCATAAAGACAGGGACATCTCTGAGCAGGATGCACCTGGGCAGGTCTGGGAGTGCCAAAATGCTGCCTCACATCACAACAGGTTACTGGGAAGTAACAGAAGAAAAGATAATTGTTTTAAGGTTTATTGAAAATAAATGCAGCAATAGGCTGAAAACATCCTCCAGCATGGGCACACACCTGCAGCCAGTGACTGAGGCATGGTGAGCCTGTACAGATGTAACAAATTAGCTCAGAACAACTTTCAGCCTCTACAAAGGAAAAAAATAAATAAGGCTAATAGGGTGAGCGAAGGAGAGTTTTGCTATTAGGGCATTTAGGTGAGGTTGGTAGAGGTGTGCCAAGCTGCTCTTCAGCAGCAGTGACCAGTACTCTGCCTCCTCCAAGGGGTCAGGGGTAGCCAAGCTTGGGCCCTTTCCCCCAGTGCTGGCTCTAGGGATTCAATACACTTATTTTTCTCAGAAAGTCATGTTTTCCTCCTGGTCAGGTGCCAAGCATAGCTTAGGTCTGCCCCTCCACCACATGACATGATGCTCCTCAGGAGGCTGAGAAATGTGTTGTGTGCAAGGTTTTAGGGTAAAAAGGATTTAGATTTTAGGATTTTCATGTTAGACGGCTCTTTCTGTGGACTCACAACGGTTTGGTTGCTGTTTCCGGTGTTTAAATATTGAAGGGAAAAGGACATCGACTTCATTTGCAACCCAGTGCCCAGGAGCAGCCCTTGGGAAGCAGAAGGCAAACCAGCTCCAATCCTGGTTCCCATGTGCCCCAAATCCCGTGTTCAGTGAGGTAAGTGCACTCAGGGTACACAGGGATTTCCAGAGCAGAAACCATCCAGCCTGGCCTTGGAGAGGCTGTGGTTTAGTCCACGGGGTCTGCATTGGGGTCCTCTGCCTTTCCTGGGCCTCAGGGCTTTCATTGTGGAAGATGTCGAGTCTCTTCCTGGTCCTTTGTCCTGATCACTATCTTGGGTGAGTTAAAAAGCAAAAGCCAGCTGTGATTGCTTACATGGGCAGTCAACAAGACCTCCAGGAGGGTTCCTGATTTGGGGTTTCCCTCTGGTGGGAATGATCTGCTTTTCTTGTTCCCATCTATGAAGCCTCTTCCAGGCTGTTTTTAGGCTTGATCTTTCCTGGTTTGGACACCTGTAGATCCCCACTGATATCGAAGGACTTGCCTCTGATGTCCTTTAGACAAGTTGAATCCTTTGTTATCATCTGTTTCATTACGTTGTCTCCCCAGCATCTTCTGTTAGCAGACAGGCAGTAGCAAAGGACAGATGTTTGGGGTCTTTTTCTTCTTTGCAGTGATATCAGCCTCTTATCATGGCAGAGACCCCTCTGGGCTTTAGCAAAGCAGGAATGAGTTCAGCAATGACAGCCTGCGCCTTCAGACAGCCTGGAGCAAGCACCCTAGACGTGCACAAGCTGCTTCGTTTCTCAGGCGGTTAGCTCTCTAAAACTGTGTTTGTTTCATTTTTGACCCTGCTAATTGTCTGAACAGGAACATCCAGTTAGTGCCCTTACCCGATAACTCTGATCTTCTTCATGACTTCGTAGATGCTCAGGCTGTCTCCAGTGTAAGTGGTGAAGCCTCCAGTCCCTTCCATGGCGTTGCTTTCCATAGGGATAGTGTTAATCCAAGTCCTTGCTGCAGGCTGATACCCCAGGCACAGCATAATTGCATTTAAAATTTAAAGGGGGGGGGGGGGGATGGAAATTGTCAGGATGACCCTCTTGGGCATGTGCTGGGATCACTTGAGTTTGATGTCTGTAGCAAAGCTTCCATTTCATCATTGTCAAAATGGTGTGAAAAACTCTAGGTTTTACTGCAAACTAGATGGGACTATCCTAGAATAATGTGGCTGGTCCATCCCCTGCCTTGAGACAAGATTACTATGGCCTGTGCTGTGTTTAAGCTGTTTGCAAAGACCTTCACCGCTGCCAGGACTGAGGAGTCCTCAAGCTACTCTAGGCCATTGCAATGGAGGGTATTTGAACACGTGGGTTAAAGCCTACCCCTCTGAGGTAGGCTAGGACATAGTCTCCAGAGGGAAGGGGTAGAAACCTGACCGTCATGATCTGGTCTCGTCTCCTTGTGGAGCACTGGGAAGGATGGGAGATCAGTGCTCTTGTTGCCAGCTGTAGAGGAGTGGGAATGGACTGGCCTGTCTAATGAACAGCATCCTCCATCCTAGCTCTTGTGATCTTTGAAGTATCAAAGTACTCTTGGCCCAATCTATCAGCATTTTGCATTAAGATGTATTGAATCATTGGTCTCTGGCATAACTCCCACATCCGTGTTAAAGTCGGTGATGAACTTTAGCGGGACCCAGGTGCTGACCCCGAACGTTTCTCTCAAACCACATGTCCCAGACTGTGGGCAGGATTTGTGTGGTCTCCACAGTCCACGTCACCCAAAAGAGTCTTTGTTTTCATCTGTTGCTGCTGGGTTGTGATAGGACATAATCCATTAAGACACCTGTGTTGGAAGTGACCTTGAATTTGTGTTGATTTTGTAGGCATTTACTCATGTTTGTTCAGCTACTGTTCAGATACCTTGGTAATTTCTATGAGCTGTAGAGGGTGATGGCTTTTGCCAAGTATTTTACCACCTGCCCAAAGGCAGATACTTGAAATATATTTCTGATCACTGCAAATGATGCATTCCCACAGGACCAAGTTCCCCTAGCTTGCTAGGAAAAATCCTGTTCCTGTGAAAAACCTTAATTTCTGGTGGGAGCTCTCCCAGTGTCTGGGTTTTCATATTAAGGCGCTAATCAGTGAATAGAGGTTGTAGCATTTGCTCCTTTCCAAAGGCAAGTTGGAAACAGAATTGGGATGGTTCAGTCTCACTCGTGTCGTTAAAACAGGTGAGGAAAGCTGTGATAATTCCTGATACATAGGAATACAGGGCTGTGAGCAATATGAGGGCAGTGAACTTGGATCAGGTTTTGGTGCATAGTCCCTCTGTAAACAATGTAAACATGCAGTGCTTCTCACGTCAGGTTGACAGTAGGCTTGTGGCATAATCCGTCAGAAATATGATTAGATCCATGTTAGAAAAATTGGGATAGATAAGAGAAGGGAGAGATCACATATCCTACTGTGCCATCATCCAGACTAAAGCTCCATAACATTCACATGGTTAGGAAAAATATCCTTACAGCTTCCAACCTATAAAAGATACTTTGTTTTCAAGTCTTCCATGATGATATTTTTCTAATTGCAACAGATGTCAGAGCATCGTTGTCTGTGATAATTAATGTTGAATGGCCATTTTCTTTAAGCGAGGCCGTTGGGGTCATTCCAAATAAGATGTGGTCATGCTGTAACATAATTAAACAGTTGTATTAATAGAGAAAACCCATAATGATCCCTCGCGGGTCACATACAGAAATAGCAGTGGTATTGTACACCCCTGCCCTGTCGTGCTTGTTCTGCTCCGGCATGATGGGGATGACGAGAGGTCTTTGTAAAACTGCCAAGAAGCTGAAGGGAGAAGGAATGCCATCCCAGCCCTAAGAGATCTCATGACTTGGAGATGATTGCAGGGGGATGGTGGGAGAGGCAGAGGCACTGGTAAAATTGCCTCTGCCAGCAGCAAAGGCTTCCTTAGAGTCAGCAGTAACATTTTTGCTGCTGCCTTGTTTGTTGGAGCTGCCCTGCTTTTGCTATGCTCCTGTGAATAAGGGTCTTGTGTCCTCTCTGCCTGTGGCTTGGAGATGGGCTAGAGCTGCTGGTGGATGCTCCTGGTCTGACTCCACCTGGCTTTTGGAAACTCCTCTAGTTTGGCTGGGTGCTTGGGATAACCCTATGCTGATGGGAGCCAAAACACCCATCAGAGTCATCCATGGAGTGAGGAGCAAAGCTGGAGTTGGTACCATTGTAAATCTACCCACTCCCCGAGCATCATTTCAGGAGCTGCTGGTTGTTGCCTGCAAGACCCTGTTTTCCCACCTCTGAGCCTGTGGTCGCACCATGCTGTGCTGCAGTCACCCTGGCATGGCGATCCAATGCAAAGCACTGCTTGTATGAGGTGGAAGCAGCGTAGCGTGTCCTTCTCCTGCATCCCCAAGTGCCATTTGCCATTTGACCATCTGGTTTGGTTGCGGCTGCCTGTATGTGCCAGCACTGGTTTTACATGCAGCGTAGTGGGAACCTTGTGTAGGCACATCTTCCCTCTGTAGCACTTGGGGCAGCTGTTTGGAAAATCAGGTATTATTATACTCAGAGAAATTGTTGTGGGTTTTGGGGTGGGTTTTTTTTGGTTTGGCCAAGCAGGGCTCTCTGCACCTGGAGATGCCAGGCTGAAAATGAAGATGGGGGAGTGAGAGTGTTGCCTGGTTTCACTGGGGTGGCATTTGCTATCTTTAGAGACAACTGAATAGTATCTTCATCCGTTGGTTTTGTTGAACTCTGCTTGTAGAGGATGGGTTTACTCCCAGTTATCAGAAAACCCACCGTAAAATAGATGGCTGGAGAAGGTCCAGGCCACTTCTCCTATATATCAGTTCACAGTTGTCATACAAAAGATTACCAAGAACTGCAAAGATAACAGCTCATGTGAATATTAGTTTTAAAAGAGAGGCCCTGCTTCTGGAAGGGCATGTTTCTCTTAAAGATACCCCAGAGATCCCATTCTTTTGTCATCTGGCAAGACTGAAAATCAGAAATCAAGCCCAAGCTCCATCCATACCTGGTTTCCCAAGAGAGGTTTAGCTTGTAACACTCCTCTCTCCCTTTTTGCCACCCAGGTGCCCGGACCCCCAACTTAACTGGGCTTGAGGTCCGGTTGAGCCTCTGGCTAACAGGGAATGCATAACTCACCTTGTCCTTTGTGTCCCTGCACCTAACTTCCACCCCACGCGTGTGTGGTCACTGCAGGCGCTGGTGAACTTCATATAGTGTCGTCTGGCCCTACAACATGTGGTAGTGTCTGGGTGAGTGGCTCTGGGTTTGTTTGGGTTTTTTTGTTTGGGTTGGGGGTTTTTTTGCATAATTTTATAAGATTTGGGAGCCTTTATTCACGGTTGGATGATGGGGGAAAGGGCTGTGGGCAGGCAGGTTTAATTGTCGTCCTCAAAGCAGAGGATTGCTGGAAGCTGATGGTTGCTGGGTCTGAACCACTACAAAATTCAACAAACTGCTTTGAAAGAGGAGAGAAAAAAAAAAGTTTTTCTTTGCTGGTACATAAACCACTGAGCTGGGGGAGGGGAGTTTCCCTAAAGAGACACAGTTCCCAGGCCAACATAATACTTGACATTTATTCTGTGGACCTGCACCTGGGACATTTCCCACGCAGTGGTTTTCTGGCTAAACCAGCACTTTTTGGGGGGTATTGGCACTGCTGAGCACTTGCATTTTTCACATTTTCATTGCGTAGCAGGCCACATCTTCCTGATTTTATGCAACCTCCTTACCATTTTGGAGAAGAAGATATTTGGATCTGGCCACCGCAAACCCCAGCGTTGGAGCTCCTGGCGTGATTGTACCAACAGGCCCTGGAACAGGGTCTCGTTGTGATGTTAATTAGTATCCATTGACCCGCTCTGCTGTTCAGATGCAGTGGGGCACACACGGGCTCTCAAATACGCTTACATAAGGAACAGCTCAACTGATGTCTGGCTCCTGCCAATAAATTAATTGCTTTTGCCAGGACCGCATCTCTGCTGGAAGAGGAGCTAGAAATCAGTTTCTGGCTTCCAGCAAAGTTCATGTGTCCTGATATCCAAGCTCAACATTGCATCTGTAATTGTCGCCTTTTCTGCACAAAATTCGTCCAAATTTGGATTCAAAATCATTTTCTGGCTCTGTTCATGGAGTTTAATCTAATCTTTGTTTCAAGTGAGTTACCGGGGTAGATAATTCCCTGCACCCATGGGCAAGCACAGTGTCTGAGCAGCAAGGAGGCTAGTCCCACCACGCAGAATAGTTTTCCTCTTCAGTTTTGCTGTCTTGCTCCCTGTGTAGATACCTGTTGGGGAAAAAGGTATGTTTAGTATCAATATTTGCTCTGATGAAGATGAGAAACAGGTTTCTTTTAATATCCAAGGTCCGGGGAATTCCTGCTTAGACACACAGGGAGTGTTTTACTGAGCAAGAGAACAGGTTTGGTAGTTGGATTATTGCAATATATATCCATTTAGGTGTGTGATGTGTTTAGCATTTTTCTTAAAATCCTCTCAAACCATCCTTTCTTGCTAACTGTAAATGAGGGGAGCACTGCGTCCTAATTAAGCTGTTTGCTACAAGCAAAGGTCTGCTTCCCAAATTGCTGTGAGAGCAGTTAGCAAATGCGGGAGGCCAGTCTCTGGTGTGGCTGTACCGGTGGGGGGAAGCCAGATGCTCTTGAATTTTTTCCTTACAAAGCCGTTGGCCGGGGGGCGAAATTGGTTTAACAAGAGCAGACGCAGAAGAAACAGCTGCCGAGCGAGCAGCAGGGGAGCAGAGGCAGGCGGTGGGGCAGGACCCACCGTGATGGATCCGGTCCCCCTGGGTGTGCAGACACAGCTCCTCCCGGGGATGCTCAGCCCCCTCCCAAAAAAACCCCGTGGCCTGCCTTCCCTGGGGAGGCGTTTGAAGGTTGCCTTTGATTCGCACACCCTGCATAAAGCAGGCAGCTCGGCTGAGAGTAAACATCTCCTTCAACCCCAGCCAGGCGGACGAGGTCTGGAGCTGCCTGCAGCTCTGGGCAGGACCCCGGGGGAAGGCAGGGCTGCCCGCCCGGATGGCGAGGAGTCCCCGCAGCCGATAGGCACCGTGCCAGTCTTGCTCACTGCCCGTCTCCGTGAGCAGGCTCGCTCGGCAGTCCGGCTTGCGGTGCTGCCAGGAGCCGGCTGGCCTGCCCGCAGCTCTGCCTCTGCCCGTTTATATGGGCAGCCACGGAGGTGGGGCTGAGCTCTTCCCCCTCCGTCAGCATCCCAGGGTACGGGAGAGTGAGCGCTCGGGGTAGCGAGTAACGGGACCGACTCCAGCCCTCGCCGGGACGAGATGGGGAGGAAGCTGGACCTCTCCAAGCTAACCGATGAAGAGGCCAAGCACGTTTGGGAAGTCGTTCAACGGGACTTTGATCTGCGGAAGAAAGAGGAGGAACGGCTGGAGTGAGTATCTGCTCCGTGGCCCGTGAGGTTGGGTGCAAGCAAACCGTAGCCGCAGATCCCCGTACATCCTGTTGCATATGGGTGGTAGGAATAAAGCGACACGTTGAGATTGCGGGCGAGGAGGAACAGCCAGGACTTCGCTGTTAAAATTAAAGCCAGTGGCTAATAGATTACGTTATCAGCAGCGAGGTGATGCGTTTGGGCTGCAAAGGTGCAAACTGGAGCCGTGCCATTGGCGGCAATGCAGATCGGTGTCACTACGGTAGTTTATGGGGACAAATATCTGGCCCCTGCTCAGGAGATGCCTTTGTGGGGATTGATGCTGGCACGGCTCTCACGGGGAGACCTTACCTTGGAGCAAAGGATGGGATTTGGCTCCCTTGCTGTTATTTCATGTGTTGGTTCTCGTGTGTTTAGGACAGGAGGGGTATTCAGTGATTCAGTGGGTCCTGGGAATCCACAGACTCCTGAAGGATCCTGGAAAAATAACTGAGAGGAGTAGTAAACCTACTGTAGTAGCCTTAAATATGCTCACAGGGGGCCATACTGTCCTGGGAAAGTTTTAGGGGGCCACAGATTGGGAAAAGATTGAAAATCACTGGAGCAGCAAATGAATGTATCTTCTAAGTTCTTATAAACAGGGCATTTGACAGAAGTGCTGTTTAAAAAATGTTCAGATTAGATTAGATTTTGAGCATGAGAAACTTGGGGGTTTAGGCCTTGTTCGCTAACTACGTCAGGCGTTGAACTTAATTTCTTAGCTTTATTTCAAGAAGCTGCAGTGTCCCTGTTCAGGGTCTGGCCAGGTTCTCATTATTATCCCAACAAGATGTCCCACGCTCCCAGGCAGGGTTTGGGCAGTGCTGCACTCCCGCTGAGTCCTCGTACTCTCCTAGCTCTGAATTTTGTGAGCCAGAGATGGTGCTGATGGCACGGCATTGCCAGGAGCTCGTTGGTTCCTCTAGCAGATCCAAAGGGAAAGGTGAGGGGTGAGAGTCATCCTTCGTCATTTGGGATATCTGCATCTGAGCTGTCGAAGCATCCCCCAAAAATTTGCCGTCATGGGTTTCCATGCAAGGCTGTGCAGGAGCCTCTCTGTTTACACCATTAGCCATGAGAAGCTCTCAGTCATATGTTTTTGAACCTCCTGATTAATTTTGCCTAAGAAAACCGAGCCTGTGTGGGAGGCAGAGATAATTCAGTATCATCATCTACTGTCTTCCTCTGCTGGTTGCTCTGAAGTGCAGGACAGAGATCAGACAAGGGTGTTTAAAAAAATTATCACTCTGGAAAGGGTGAATGTCTCCCCTGTGATGGATCTGAGCTCTGCCTGGAGGAAGGAGGTGGGGACCGACGTTGCTGTGCCTGGCAGCAAAGAAGTGGGTGAGGTGAATTCCTTACCTACTTGACCTTGGTGCCAGACTGGCTTATCTGGGCCCACTCTGATGCCCAGGAGGCTCCCAAATTGAGTGCCATGGTATGGAGGTGTAAGATAGGAGGAAGGTCTCAGGACACTTCTACCCAGCTGCTATCTCTTCTCCTAAGCAGCATTCCCTTTGCCCCAGCAGTCATGGCTCTTTTTTTCAGGCTCTTTTTTCATTCTGTCATTTAATCTTGCCCCACAGAGGGGTGGCATTAACCAGTGGTGCCTGTCACTGCCCGAGTCTCTAGCATAGAGCATGTTACCCAGTCCAAGGCCTGGTTGCCTCTCTCCACAAGCTCAGATAAGGCCATACATCAGATATTTCTGTAAAGTCTGGCATAGACCAGACCACCAGTCTAGGAAAGTCTGCCATGTTCCTGCAAGCTGGACATGGAACTACATGAGCATTTTCTGCCTGTAACAAGCTGGGACTTGATGTGACATTACAGGAGACCCTGCAGCCATTCACCCTGCTCCCTGTGCTCTCGCCATCCCCATTTGATTCTCTATTCATTTGCTCTTCTATTCACTGGGCTTGTCTCAACCTGCAAGCCTTGAAGAAATGTTGCCCCCAGCTTGGTCTTTTTCTTCCCTTTCTGCTGCTTCTCTGCATTTTCTTTTTGGCAGAAGCTATTCACCAACAACAGACAAAGGCTTCAGCTGGCCAGAAACTGCATAACCATGCGAGGGTAATGCTTTGCCCGAGAAATTAAATAATGGCCACTTTGTGAGGGCTCTCCCTGCTTCCTTCCATAGACCTCCGTGCCAGCAACTCCCTGTTCTGGGGATGGCTCCCTGTGTCTCTCCTGGAGCTCAGCTGGACTGACCTCGCTGCAGTTTGGCATGCCGCTGATTTATTCTGCCGTGTGCAGAGCAGGGAAAGGGGTGGCTTGTGCTCCTGCTGGTAATAGGAGACAAGAGGCGTGTAGTTCCTGCAGGTTTTAAACTGGTTTGGCTGAGACTTGTCCTTTTGGCAGGTCTCATGGGCGAGGGAGAGGAGGCAAAGGGATCCGACCGGTCTCTGGGAACCAGAAAAAGCAGTCCAGTGAAAGATTGGATCTTGCTGGAAACAGCGTTAGCAGGGGAGTGGAAAAGGAGCACTGAGCACAACCCAAGGTTTTTCTATTTGGGGGTTTGTTTTTAGTAGCCGCATATAAATTTACTGCTGAACATTTGCACTGAGTTGTTCAAAACACTGTTAGGATGGTGAATAGCTGAATATAAAAACTAGGTGCCCAGTTCAGTCTTTATACTGATTTCTACATGTCCCAGATCCTCAGTTAATGCAAGTTGGTATCGCTCCTGTGTAACAACAAACACAGCACAGGCGTGCTGGCAAGAAAAGTCTCCCTGGGAAAAAAAATGAGAGCTGATCCCTAATGTGCAAACTGATTTGGTCAAACAGAGATTAGCTTGATTTACATTCATGCCATTCCCACCACCAGCCACATCACTGCTCCCATGGACCTCCTGCACAGCAGTGCCACACCAGCAAGGCTCTGGCTGTGGTCACCCCAGCGTCAGCCCATCTCCCCAGCAGCTGGGGGACACTGGGAGCATCACCAGAAGCCTTGTGGTCCACATTGTGCTCCTGAAGCAGCCTCCAGACTTGATTGCTTGAGGTTTTTGGCCCAGGCGGACATCTGCTCTGAAGAATGCAGCTTACTAACCCTGCCTAGACAGAAAACAATCTTGTAGGACCTTCCCTACAAGTCAAACATTGCTCTCAACCATAGCCCCAAAGGCAAACATACCTGAGGTAGTGCGTGGTGCAGGGAACAAACAGAAAGCCTTTGGGTAGTGCAGTGGGCCCCCACCAGCTCAGCAAGCATTTTAGCTGGCCCTGGCTGTCGCTGGGGGTTCAGCCCCACACAGGCACCTTCTTGCATGGGGACCTGCTCTAGCAGCCAGATCTGGATAGTGAAGGAAGCCTGTAGTGATGGACTGCCAGGAGAAGGTGCTCTTGGAAAACGTTCCTGTTGGCTGGGCTTTCACAGGACTGTTGTGAGCATCTCCTCCTACTGCTGTCCTGTGAACAGCCAGAACCTCATTGCACATCACTTCTGCCCTTAATAAAAGTCTCCACTGAATTTAGCACTGAAGGACTAGATTAAAACACCTTTTAATACTTTTTAATCTCAGATTGCTTTTTTTGCCTTTTTTTTTTTTTTTTTCCCTTTTGTTTAACTGAGAATTCCAGAAAGCTTTTAATTCCCAGCTGGACTTCAGGCTCAAACATTATGTTGGGTTGGGATGCAGCCAGAGACTTCAAAAAGAGCTGCTCTCCTGAGATTCCTGGGATTTATGATCAATACCCTGTGAAGCAAACAGGACAATCAAATCTAATCTTAAATTTAATAGCGGCAGATCCTAACGTACAGTAACCTGCCCTGAATCTGGACCGCACTTCTTTGTTCAGCTTATTTAACTTGTGATGTGTTATTTGTTAGATTTGCCCTACAGCTGTTTCCACAAGCTGCGGGACTCAGGATGTTCCCTGGAAAATCATTCTTGAAATGACTGAAGCGTGATGGGGTTTTCCATGTGAGAGTTCACAGTGAAATGCTAAAAAACCCAAGTTCCTGTGTCTTGGAATGTTTTCTGCAGGGAGCTGAAATGCAAGATTGACCAGGAGAGCAACAAGAGAGAGTTCTTGACGAATCAGTCCCACCTCAACGAAACCCACTGCGTCCACTGCCTCCAGCCCTTCAAGTTCCTGCTGAACAGCAAGCGGCAGTGCCTGGACTGCCGCTTCTACACCTGCAAGAACTGCAGCCGCTACAACAAGAAGGAGCAAGGCTGGGTCTGTGATCCCTGCCGCCTCTCCAGGTACCACTCCTGTGATGGAGGCCAAGGGGCAAGGCGAGCCTCAGGGCTTGAGGCTCAAGAAGTCACCCAAAGTCAGCATCCCTTTATGCTGGTTAGAAACCAGTTATGCTGGTTAGAAAACAGGCTGTGTTTTGGTTAAGGGACGGTTTCCGGGTGAGGGTCTGGTCACCATGAGCGTGGCTGGACTGGCTCACCTCTATGTGCATCCTCTCTTTGGGCAGGATCGTGAAGATTGGTTCCCTGGAGTGGTATTACGAACACGTGCGATCCCGTTTCAAGAGGTTTGGAAGTGCCAAAGTGCTGCAGTCCCTCTACGGCAGGCTGCAGCCAGGGCAGGGGGTGAACTCCGCATTTCTAGGTGAGGAGGAGCATCGGGGTTTCTCCTGCCCTGCTGTACACTGGGCATCTGTGCAGCACAGCGTTGGGATGCACCAAGGGAGGAACATCAGCATTGATGCAACTCTGAGTGCCGTGTGGTTTCGAGACAGTTCAAAACATCTTGGGGAGGAAGCAGAGGTTCAGAGTTGTGAGTTCATACTGAGATCACCAGAGCAGATGTTCTTGGTGGATTAGGTTTTTTTCCCTCTGTTAAGATTTAAGTTTTTACCACAGACTTGAGAAGATCTCGTGCTTAGTTTTAGAAGTCTCATGTCCTGCAGTTTCTAAGTATGCAAGAGTTGCAGCTCTTGTTTTTCTTTCTTTTAGTTCCTTTCATCACAGGGGAGAGCTTATGAAATTAAGTTTAACCTGCAGGTCCAAAACATCCAGCTGGCTGGATAAAGCCAGCACTCATTTTTACCCCGTGATCTAATGATTTTTACAGCCAATCTGATGATGCTCTGGCACTGACAAAACTGTATCAAAATTAGTGAGTTACCTGTCACCATAGCTATTTTCTTCAGAGCTTATGGATCTTCAGTATTTCTGATATTGGTCTGATAGTGCATAAACATATGCTGAAAGCTGCTGTTAATACAGTATTATTTACTGAGTAGCTGCTAGTTGACATTCATACAGCTCCTGCACTGCTTTAGCTATTGCCTTTGAAAACCAGTGTGGATTTTATTCCCATCTTGAAGAGCCACAGAAAAGTTTGCACAAATACCATAGCCATGAGCTGATTCAAGTAGTCCAATCATTCTTTTATCCAGACCACTCATGGCAGAAATATCAGAGCATGCAGAGTAGTGGCATTAAATATAAAATTAATGGACTGAGAGACAATTTATGCAGCATTCAGTCTGAAAATGCATCAAACCGTACAGAAGGGACAATCTGAGAGAAAACCAAAGCAAGCGTGAGGATGTCTTTTTCGAAAAGAAATGATTTTGTTGTCATTACTTTCTTAACACCAGTGAATTGGCTTGACCCCTGAGCAAGCAAGTATCTCCTCCTGGGACATATCTCTGGTTGCAGGAGGTACAGCAGAATGATGTGAGACCATTGCATTTTGTGTGGCCTTCTGCTGTTGGCTATGTTGCATCAGGACTGTGGAAGTGGTGACAATAAGCTCTTTGACTTTTAAAAGTCAAGTCCTGTCTCCAAGTGCCTGTTTTGTTCTCTCTATAGAGCCTTTTTTATGATTGTGTCTTGTGATGGCTGGAGAATGAGAACTCCAGTAAACCATAGCTCTGAGGCTTGTTCTCTGCAAGGTACCTGGAGAAAATGTGCTTATTTATTTTTTCCACCATTTTTCTTTTCATTTAGGTCTTCATGACAGAGTTTATAGCCTGCCAGACATTAACAGTAAGTAAAAAAGAGAATTGCAGCATGTGGCTTGCAGTTCAAGAGAGGTTTCCAATGTCTTTTTCTCTTCACACCCTCTGGCTACGGGCACTCCAGCGTGGTTTGGTGTGGCTGGACCAGGGAGGAAGTCTCTCCACCGTGGTGGAGGTGGACCGTAATGCTCATCTCTTGCCCTGCGGTACACCTTGGGGTATCCAAGGGCAGACTCAGATACAACAGGGCTTTTAATTACATGCCAAACTTGAAGCTTGCAAGTACTCATCATTTCAATGCACCTACATCATACATTAAAGCTGGCCTTATTCTTAAGGAATCCACTGAATTTTGGACTTCAGGTTGCGTTCCTTAGGAGCCCTTGCAGGAAAGATTCACTGCACCTTGCCACTTGATAAAGGAAAGAGCATTTTGCCTACCTTGGCTTTGGACTTGGTCTGGCATTTGTTCTGTTCCCAATGTACTGCTGGGCTTGGCAGTGATCTGGGTACAGAGACGGGGACCCAGAAAGGAACAGGTCACTGATAGATAGTGGATCTGGCTCATGGGAACCAGGAACAGTGGAAGCAGAGCCATGTTGGGCTGAGCTGGAGTGCCTTCAAACACTGGAGTCACCCGGGTGGACCCTGGGGTGCTCTCTGAGGTGCAGGTGCACTTTTTCTTCCTGCGGTGGTCACTTCCACCTCTGTGATGGTGCACAGCTGGAAAGGGAAGCAATGAGAGGCCAGCCAAGCTTTTGCAAGATCAAGTGCTAAGAGAGGGTATCTGCAGTGCTGCCTGCAAACCGCACCTTGAAGATCTTCCACCCCAGAGACCTTAAGCTGTGGTCACTGTATGCCAGCTGCAGCAGTGGGGCTACCTTAAGATGCTCCTGTCCCTTTCCCATCCTTTGTCTCCTTCCCTTTACTTGTGCAACCTACTGGCCATGGTGTAATATGCAAAAAATTAAAGAAGAAAAAAAGTTGTGGGAGGTATTTCTAATCTGGACCTTTTCACGCCATATAAGAGGCATGGCCTCACCTACAGGTGCATTGGTGTGACCACCACAGTGGGGACTTACTTCCCCCAGGAACAGGGTGCAGGAGCTGCCCATACACAGTGTGCCGTTGTCTCGCCTCCAGGTGAATGCCAGCTCCTCACCAGCGGTGACATTGGGGATGAAAGTGATGACGAAGATGATGTCCTCCGTGGAGCTGAAGCAGAGTGCTATAGCAGAGTAAGCGTTTTGTTCAGAGGCCCCTTCTGCCTCACTCTGTGCCCTCAGCTGTTGCTGGCCTGCCTTGGGTGGTGGTGGTGGGTTTCTATGCCACGTTCAAAACTGGGCCTTTCTCTCTGTTTTCCTTCTCTGAAATAAACCCCTCTCCCAGTTTGTGTAGAAACAACCAAGTCAGTAAAATCACAAATACTTGTCCTCTGGAAAAAAGACCCACTCTTGACACTAAGGATGTCCCCAATCAATATAAAATTCCCAACTCCCACCCATATAATAAGAACCCACTTGTTTTTTTACTAGAAGAAGAGATACCTGGTAGAGGAGCAAAGCACAGCTAGGTTCGTGAGTATATCCATTTATCTCCTGGGTTTTCCTGGGACTATGTGTACAGATTAAGACAGCTGATGGGAAGTGTATTTGTCCCTGCAGCACGTGTGAAACCTGCCAGTGTGTTTGAAGTGCTGGTACAGTTACATACATGCTGTTACACACATACCATCTCAGCCTGTGGCTACGGGTATGTGCTGCATTTCACACACTTAATCCTTCATTTTGATCTGCTTCTGAAGTCTTAGAGGCTTGTCCAAGCTGCTCCTGCCCCAAGGCAGCTGATGACCTCCCAAATATCCAGGGAGATCTGCCCACAGCATCCTTTTTCTGAAGACAGGGAGATGCATCAGGACTCAAAAGCATCTCCTGGATCTCTCTGAGCTGTAACCTGGTTCAGTTTTCCCATAGTGCCTTTATAAACCAGGAGAGAGCTTCTCACTGTCTGCTCATGGCCATAGTCCCGAGCCAGAGACTGTGGAAATCAGGAACCCACTTTTCCTTGACTCCAGCATAAGCACACGCTGCCCTATATACCTGGCTCCCTGCAAGCAGGACAGCATCAGACCCAAATTTTCTCTGCAAAAAGCAGGAGCCTTGCTTTGGGCTGTGCAAACTCAGGCAAACTAAGGAGACAAGGGCCCTCCCTCCCCCCTTCTCCAAGGTCAACTGTGTTTTATGCTGAGTTTTCCTTTCTTGCACTTCATACGCTAAGATGTGCAAGACAAAGCGCCTGCTGTCTGTCCATCCCTTTGATTTTGAACTGGACTCGGAGTACTCTGCTCAGTCTCGCCGTCAGTCTGTGCAGCTCTCTCCAGCAGCCAGCAGCCCGGATGCTTTTCAGGTACTGTGAGAGTGCTGGGGGGTTCCTTTCCTCTCTTATTCCTCCTCCTTGCTACCTCGTCCTTCAGCTATCAACACCTCCTTCAACTGGTGTTGAGAGGCAATGATGCCAATCCTTGTTCCCCATAGCCCCACTTGCTATCTCTTCTTCCATTTGAAGTCCTTTGCCTCAGGCTGAGTCAGGAGTAGGACATCTGACTGAAGCGAGGATGACTGGTAAGATGAGATAGCAAGAGGTTCTCTGGCCTTCTCCCTGTAGATTTCTTTGCTCTCTGCAGACAGCGGTTTTCTTGTGCTGTCCCAAGGCTATGGGTCACCCTAGTTTCCAGTGACCTTGTGGAGGTTCACTATTCAAGGGACGAAATGAAACCAGACTCTTGTCCCATCATCCCGTCATCCCATCTGGTTTGGGGCTGGTTTTGCCATGTGGTGGCACTGGGGATGTAGTCAGCCGGCAGCTTCATGGGGCACACAACCTTTGCAAAATTGAAAAGATGAATCCCACAGAGCCAGAGTGATGGCAGCAATGGCACCTGCGGGGTGGGGGGCCCCATCAGTCAGAGGGGAGAACATGGGGACAACAAAAACTGCATGAACACTGGTTATTTCTATGCAGGACACTACATGTGTCTTAGTGTTGGGAGCTCCTGACCAGGAGCAGGACCCCCACACAGCTCTAGCATGAGCAACTGCAGTGAACTGTGCCCCGTGATCCCACCAAGGGCTGGGAGTCAGTCATCCCCACCTTCCAGTTCTGGGGAGGAAAACAGATGGGGCTGCCCTGGATGTGGCAAAAGGCCTTCCAGCCTGAGATGCTTCAGACCAGGATTTTTGGGCTGCTCCTGTCTGCCTTTCCTGTTGAAACTTCACTTTTAAAACATTGAATAGCTCCTTCTTCCTTCTGATGATACTGTGATACTTTAAATTCTACTCCTGGGTAGAAGTAGGATGTGCTGAGTTGTGTTACAAAGGGTTTAAGAAAAACAATCCACACAATTCCACGCAAATTGATAAGAATTTGCCTCAAACAAGTAGATTAATTCTTTCTTTATCTAAGGCCATCTTTATGCATCAGAATTCAACCTGAGTCTAGAGAAGGCTAGCCTCTGTCCAGATCATCTGAATCCGATTTATTGGTTGCAGATTATTTGAGGGGCAGAAGGTGGCTATTGTTTGAATAAGCGAAAGGGCATGGTGTTTCAAAAGACCAGAGCTTTTTGCAGCCTAGCTGAAGGGACTCTGGGCCTAGTTCTTGTAAAAATTAACAGTGCCCCCTGGCAGTGATGAGAAGTATTGCTCAAGGTTCATCAGCAAGGCAAAGAAGTCTTTAAACTGGATTATTAGGAATTGGCATTATAAAAGGTCAATCCATGCATGTATTGGAGGATAAAGCAAGGAGCTGTTGGCGAAGGTCAGGAGAGGCAAGGGGTCCTCACGGGCAGCAGCTCAGCAGCAATCCTCATCTCTCAGTCCTTCCCAGATTTCCCCAACTCAGCTGAAGATGCCTCCCAGAAGGAGTCCAGGATCACAGATGCAGATCTGGTCTTCCACCACGTCTTGCAGGAACAGGGACCGGGTGCAAGCCCTCCAGAGCAGCACTTCAGCACAGAGGTTCGGCTCACCGTCAATTCACGGACAAGGAGCCTGGAAAGAAATGCAAAACCTGGTAGGTGTCTCTGGCCAGGCTCCTCTTGTATCCTTTTGAGGAAAAGTGGCGTAAGACTTGGACCAGAATGAAAATGTCTTTTAATTTTTTTGAACAGCCTCAAAGCCACTAAAAGGATTGAGGGTCAAGACAAAGTATCCATCTGCAAAAGTGATTTTTTTCTCCTGAAATAATCGGCTGAAGTTATTTAGTTGTAATGGGCTGGTCTTGTTCCCAACAAACTCATTTCTCAAAGCCAGAGGGTTGTTCTTAAGGTGTCCATCCCTTTCATATCTATTGGTCTTGTCCAGGGTAGAAACTCGATGCAATCAAATGGATACTATTAGAAACAATGAGATGTGTTTCCTCGGTAGGCAGCAGTAGACGAGTTCAATTCCTTGCCAAAGGATGTTGTGGGTGCAGAAAGTTTAGAGTTTTAAGGGGACTTGAACTGGAGTAAGACTAGACAAGAACTGGAGGCAAGCACTGGGGGTGATTAAGTAGCATCCTTGTAGCTAGGCAGGGTGCACTGGCAGGCTGCAGGATCTGTGATTTTGTGAGTCTGTAAATACCCTAGCAAATGATGGTGCAGCATTTGCCTTTTACTACTAGTGTTTTTCCTGCTGTGATAGTAGAGCCAAGAGGGTTGGATACTGGCTTGTGCACGTGCAGCTGTAGAATATATCCTTCTGGGTCTCCAACTGCTTGGGTGTATTTTCAGGGCACTAGGAAACACTGTGTAAACCTTACACTGTTTAAAGCACTGTTTAAATTCCCACTCTGAACCCCACTGGAGCAACACAGCAGCAGGGCCCTCTGGCTTGTTAATTCCATTTTCTCTCATTTTTTTTGTCTCATTTGAAATTCTCCTTTAAAAAGGAGACTTTCCGCTCTTTTAAATGTTTCATCCTAGACTGGTACCTCTCTATCCTGAGCTAAACATCTTCCAGCACCTGGACAATGCATGAAGGGCAGTGTCCAAACCTGGGCTCCAACAAAATTGGGAAGGCAATAGCAGTTTTTTGTGAGGATCCTGGCTGTTTGGGACATGAGAGAGCAAGGGTGATGCTCCTTGTGCCCACTGCTATCTTAGCAGTGCTCCGTGGGACCCTGCTGAGCTAGGTGCTGTGTGGCCACAGCAGGTGGACCTGCAGCATGGTCCAGTGTAGCCATCTTTAACCTTGGTCTTTCTTGCAGAAGCATCTCCTGCCAAAGGATAGAAAGTGTGATCTGGAGAAGTGCCTCATTGTTTGCTTGTCTTAAGGATGGGGCCGATGTCCAGGAAGGAACTCAAGGGTGTTAATCTCTTGTACCTTTGTGCTGAAGCCTTCTCTCTCCAAAGGCAGCCACTGGAACGAGCAGCCCCGGTCCCGGTACTCTGCAGATATGGACACCTCTGATGAGGATGTGAAGGGACCCCAGTTCCCTGCCTACCTGCCCCATCATACAAAACGCCGGAACAGAGCCTCCTCCCAGGAGAACGTCAACCACTCTGGGAATCAGGTACCAAACAGCTGTTGAACCTCTTGTGAGACCAAGTCTGTGGCCAAGCCTCTCTTGCCATAAACCGCGCTTGTTATCCATGCGCTGCAGGATGGTTCAGAGGAGAAGACAAGCAGTGATGGCAAACTGGGGTGCGATCAGGGTAGTGTCCAGCCAGGATGGATGTGGAGCACGAGCAAAAAAGCTAGTGTGCCCTAGGTATCCACACAACTGCCGGCCCTTCTGTGCAGGGGTGGTTTGGTGCCGATGCTTCCCATGTGTGGACCCAAGAGGGAGCAGAGTGGGTCCCAGATCTCCGTAGGCTCGAGATCCCTCGTCCTCTTCAGCTCAGGAACTGAGAAGTTGGGGTTATAGCCACTTCGCATTGTCAGAGCAATACGTCAGGCCTGTGGGATGACCTAGGAGCTGGCTCAGCTAGGTGTCATGTCACGGTTGTGTGGCACCAGCGAGATGAATGCCCAGGCCATGTCCTGTCCTCTGTGTTTTGAGGGACCTGTCAAGGTGGTCATGAAAAGGGAGCAGGACTGAGACCTGGGAAGGTGCATTTAAGGCTCCTTCATTCATTAAGATGAGGGAGGATAGACATATCTCTGCCCTTTTAGGATGGTGCAGAAGTACACTGGAGCTCTGTGCTTCCTCTCCCAGGTCCTCCTTCCAGCCCTTCCACTTTTGCAGTCATGGCAAAAAGAAAATCAGGCTTTGCTCTGCCCATGCTGCTGTCACAGTAACAAGCCTGCCTTTGTTGCTGTTAATTTCCCAGCTTGTTCTTATTAATCTACTAGTTACCTATGGTTTTCTGTCCCCAAAAAGGCTTTCTTCAATTGAATGTGCTGGTGCTTTATGATCAGACAGAGGTTTGGAGAGAGATGTTTAATAATCATCAAGATCCTTTTCTTCCTTTGCAGCGTGTAGCGTTCCTGCCCCTGTAGGACTGGGTCAGGACGACCTGTCATGTATCTCTCCTGAATGATGATAATAGGGGGAAACAGTCTAGAGAAGGGTATCAAAAAGGCTGAGGGTTTGTGTTTTAATTGTCAAGCAAGGACCTGCAGTTCCCTATGCCACCTTTGCAAATGGTGGGTGGTGAGAATGGTAAAGCATCTCTCGGACCTCTTGAGCAGCAAAATTCAGGGTAGTGTTTGGCTACAGATACACAGGGAGAGCCAGCTGCCAGTCTCTGCTCACAGCTGGTAATTTTTGCATGTCCTGGACCCCTCTTTGGGTAATCGGTGGGGGAATCTGTAACCACAACCATCCCTCGGCACCACACTTCATGTGCCTGTGTAGGGAAACCTTTCCTTTGCCTTTTACTTCTCCCGGCACAGGTTTTATTTAGTAAATGCCATTCCTTTTTCAGTCAACAGTAAATGGAAGGACCCTGGACTAGGCGTCCTTAATGAGGCCATGGTACATTAGGCATGAAATGTGCACCGTGCTTTGCAGTGGGGAAACGGGACCAAATTCCTACCAGTGCTTCAGATTACTTCCTCCATCAGCTGGGCAAGCTCTCACTTCAGGGTGGTCTAGTGTGCTTTGTGGTTTGCTGTGTCACACCAGTACAAAGACTGCTGTGGAGCCTTGTCACTCTAGCTGTTATGAGACACCTTCTCGCTCCCAATTTAAGCCCATTTGCTCTTATGCCAACATTGTTCATTAGCTTAAATAGCTCTTCATCCTTCCTGCCCTTTGTGCTGCTGATGGGTTTACAGCTAGCAACCACCCTCCTGCAGAGCCTTCTCCTCGACCAGCAGGAAGAGACCTGGCTCTGTGCTGGACCATTAACTTCAGAATGATGCACACGTGCATCACTGTTGCCATTGGCCAAGGAGAGGCCAGGTACAAGCCCAAAGAAGAGAGAAGGTGAGAACAACCAGGTTTCGGTGGTAGCCAGCTCTGTATGGCAGAGCTGGAAGAGGTTCAGAAGAGGCTGGTGTCCATCCTCTCATTCTTAAGTTGGAGGAGATGGAGGGGCTGAGGCTGGCAGGAGGGCAGAGACAGGCCATGAGGGATTTGGGACAGCAAGCAGCAAACTGCATTGTCCTGAGCAGCAAAGCAGGGGCTCTTGAGCTGCTAACAGGCACTTCCAGGGTATGTCATGTAGCTATCATCAGGACTTCTGGGGTATCCCAGCCCCTCATGGGACATCCCAGGGGACAGCAAAGATGGCTGAGTACAAGTGGTCATCCTGGCACTGCACTTCTCAGAGGCTGTGCCCTTTGGCGTTTCAAGATGTTGGCCTGTGGGTGTAGGGTCCAGAAGCATGTTTGTTAATCCCCGTTAACCCTGTATAGAATCCCATAGCCTGCCTTCAAAAGCAATGTTTTCCTGGTAGGCACCTTATTGGCATCTGAAGGTTTCAAGAGGTGGAGGGCTCAGCTCTTTGCCCTGCATCACTTTGACCCCACAGATGAAAACCCTCTTTCCTAAAACTGCCTTAGGTGCAAGTTAGTAAAAAAATGTTTTATCTGAAAATCGCTTTTGCTTTAATTCTGGAGAGGATGCACTGTTCATTCCCAAACACAAGAAACTTAACTTTTCCAGTAACAAAAGCAGAGGCTGTTCCCTAGTCCTGTGACTCCAGGAGCTGAAAATGCAAGAACAAAATTAAAAAAAAAAACAGCTATTAAAAAAAGCTCTTAAACCTGAAGAGACATGAAAGAAGCCCTGAATTGGTAACTGTGCAGGTCTTTGCCTTCAGGTCTTTAGAAGCCAAGTAGGAACAGGACCAAGCCACAAGGAATAGTGCCAATTTACCCAGTTTCTCCCCAAAAGTCATTCTGCTGTACCTCAAGGGAGCTCAGTTGTTCTGGATTCCCAAAACTTTGATGCTGTCTGGCTCTTCTTCTTTACATAAAGCTTCTGTTAGAGATCTTGGGTATTTGAGAGACTGGAGGCGGCACCTCTGCTAGAGTAACCTGTCTTCCCTCCCCAGCAGCAAGTGATAGTTTGCCCTAATTGATGCCCTCCTTATGGGTTGTGTTTCAAGTTTCTTCACTTTAAATGTTTCAATATAGGGCACCGTTTGCCAGTTCTTTGTCATGCAGAGAGCAGTGCAGGGCAGTCCAGCCCCTGATGGGGATGCACCCTAATGGGGTGACCACCATGCATTAAAACCAGCCTTGCTTGGGAAGGACAAAGAAAGCAAGCTTTTCAGCTCCTATCCTTGTAGCCCATCAACAGCAGACTGTGCGTTATGCTCTGACCTCTCCCAGCCTCTGCATTATGGAGACAGGGTAGTGCCGGTGCTTGGTTCATCACCATCTCTTCCTCTGAAGCTGATGGCCCATCACAGACTTCTCATTGTCACCAGGGGCCATGCAAGAGTCAGGCCTTAGACAGGACTGAGAAACCACTTAGAGATGGATTGGATTGCTTCCTGCCTGTGGGTTTAATGCTGCTTAAAGATGCATTCAGTTCGGGATGGTAATTACAGCACTCTACTCTCCAGAGTGTCAGGTTTTTGTATTCATCTTCCCTTAAGCAGACGCAATCTCTCCAAGCTGTTGAGAGTATCTAATTAATCAAACGCTAGCAAGCACAAAAACTAAGTGAGAGGATGGAAATGTCATAAAAAGAAAGCCAAGCCCTCACATCTCTTTGTTACTGCATTTACTTACTCCATTTGCTGCTCATTCCCCTTTGAATGGGAGGCAGCCACTCAGAACAGCAGTGATGTGGGAGGTAGTGTTATTAAATGGGAAATATTCCTCAGCATTTGTGTTTTATTTGTTTGGATCAAAGGAGAAAGACTTTTTTTTAAAAAAAAAAAAAAAAAGAAAGCAAAACTTCAGTTTCTAAAAGGGACAAATAAAAGCTTCCTTTAATGTTTTCAGTGATTTAACCACAAAAGTTTGTCTTGGCTCTTGAGCATAGAAAGTAACTTCTCTTTGATTTTCAGGATTTTGTCTGTCTTTCTCTTCTCTACTCTTCTCTCCATGCCCCTCTTTTTAGTTGAAAGAGTGAGGGAGGAAGGAGGGGCAAGCATCTTGGTAAATCAATGCATGGAGAAGTCAGAAAATTTCAAAGTGTTTTGGGGAAAACTTTCAAGTTTAGTTGTATATCTATTTAGTTTTTCATGGGAAATTCTTACTTTCTCCCCTCTTCCTTTCCAGTGCTGTACTGGCAGTGGGGTGATGGGGTAGTAGCTGCTTGAAAAACACGTTAGTAGGAACTGAAAATTGATGTTGACTTGAATTTGGGGCAGCATGCAAGATAGTTGTCTACGTTACAGCCTGATGCTTTTGTCTGGACAAGGGACTCAACGGGGCCAGTGATGTGGTTTTATGTTCACTGCACCAAAGCTACCGATGCTTTGGGAGGAATTGCGATGTGCTGGGTACTTACTCAGCATCATTTTGAGTTTTCCAGATTCAAAGAGAGGCTGTACACCTCCTGCGGCTCATTGACATATCCAGGGCCATTTTTTAAAGACATTATTTTTTAATGTCTTTTAACTCAGCTCCTGGTGGTGGTGTCTTGCTGCTTGCTTTCTTCTGCTGGTTGCACCGTTTTCTCACTGTCCTGGCAGCAGGGGCCGGTCTGTTCTCTACTCCTTTTCTCTCTTTCTCCTTTCCTGTAGATTCATGAGCTCAACAAACGCATGTCCGCAATCGAACGCATGCTGAACCGCTTGGAGGAAAAAATTCTGGTGCGCTCTGATGAGGTAACCGGGAAAAGCTGGGGCATTCTCAACAGGGAGAGAGCGTGGGCTGCGGTGGTTCCTTCCCCTTGGAGGGGCTTCTCTGAAACTGCCAGCATTGCAGAGGGAAAGACGGAGAGACAAAATTACTCAGGTTGTTTGATTTTAATCCTGTGTTTTGGCCTTGGAGGCTCTTCTCTAGTTGCAGGTGATGGAGTGCCTTAGAAAACATTGCATGGCAGGACAGAAACAGAAGTGACTTTAACCCATGGCATTTAGGCCCCCGTGCAAGGTAGTGCCTCCCCTGCCCCTTCTGCACAAGGAAAATTGGGTTTCAGGTTGATACTCTATGAAATGCTAATTTCGGGAGTATTGTTAAGTGGGTGTTGGTACATCCACAGAGCTGTGACAGCTCATTTGAAATCATGGGAGACTCAATTAGTGCATATGAGGAAGTCACCTGGTTATTGTGAATAGGAGAGCTGAGTCAAAAAGGATTTCTGTATCACTTCTGAGCTGCCCTTGTCCTACCATGCCATCAAGCTTGGAAGAAAACAGCTAAATTAAGTTAAAGCTGGGCAGTGATGTAAAATCTGTGAATACTTAGGTTGCTTAACATTGATTTTGGGTTTCTAATTTTAGACTATGTGCTCTTATTTTCCTTCATGTGAATCCATCACCATGAGCTGCTCTGGCAGCTGATGGCTTGGTAGAATGGACAGTGATAATTACAGAGAAGTCCCCTAGGCATAAGTGAAATAATGCAATTTCTTCTTTTTTCTAAAATTCGTAATGGGGATGGCCATGTTTTTAATCATTCAGTGTTTCTGTCAGTAAATCTGACCAAGGGAGCTTTATTCCCATGTCTAGGGCAGATCAGAGTAGAGGCAATGGGTCTAAACTGCTGTGGGACAGGTTGAGGTTAACTATTAAGCAAAGCTTTCCAGCAGAGCCAGGGAATAGGTTGCCTGGGAGAAAGATTGCCTGCTGTGGATGCCATTATTCAAGGTCATTAAGAACAGCTTAGACAAAAACCCACCAGGTATGACACAGATAATTGTATTCCCATCTTAACGCAAGGGACAGTGAGTTCAGTAACTCCTGGAAATCCCTTCCAGTGCCTGGGAGTTTAATAGGATTCTTCTCCAGGTACCATGAATCGCACCTAATAACAGGACTGGGTGGGAATATGCTGTCTATCCTACAGGAAAATTTGCTGCATGTTTTCTCATTGCAAAAAAGATTACCTAGAGGCTCCGAAAGCTGCCTCGGGGAGCAGTAGTTCACATGGCTGCTTCTCTCACCCTGGTGGACCATGTCTTTGGGTCGCTGTGATCTCTGCCCTCAGAGCCACCAGCCGTGCCATGGTTCCTAATGAAAATGCAGTGATTTTTGACCCCAAATCCGCCATGCACACCTTTTTAAGGGGGGGGGAAAGGCAGTTTTCCACAGGGAAAAACAAGCAAGTTCTGAGTGGGGCGGGGGGGGGGGCACGGAATGGGAATGGAGGTTTTTTAGATCAGGGGTTTGTATTCCTCAGCATGGAGCTGGAGCGCATTTCACTGGGCTCTGCTGCTCTCCTGGGCGGTCTGACCGTCCCTTGTGAAAATGGGTGTGGAGAGGGGCCTCAAAGTCCCCTTTGCAAAAATCCATCTGTGGTTGCACTCCTTGAGCTCCTCCACTGGCCCGTCTTGGTGAGTATGTCTGGACCTGGGCATGCTTCATTGTCCACCACAGGAGACTCTTACACAACTCTCTTCTTCTGCCCCTTCAGTCTCCAGCCCCAGAGTCCCAACTTGATCCCAATGCTGAGGAGGAGGAGTTGAAGAGGAAGCTGGAGGAGTTAGCCAGCAACATCAGTGACAAAGAAGTCTCTTCTGAAGAAGAGGAGCATGAAGAAAAGAAGAGAGCAAAGAAACCAGAGATGAGTTCCTCCAGTGATGACATGGCCAGAGATGCTCGAAAGGTAATCTGTGTTCTCCTACCCACACCGTTTTAGGTTCCATCTGCGGTTCCTTCTGCTCTTGGTGGTTTATGGCTTACACCGTGATAATGCAACTCTTCTTCTGTCCCACACCTCCACCTTGATGCCTCCCAGGGCTGTGGTGTGTCTGACTTAGCTGCCTGCTTTAACAGAGTGTCAAGGGATAGGGAAGTCCCAGGGTGTTAGATCTGGACTTTTCTCCCTGTAGGCTTTCCCAGCCTCATCCAAGAGTCAAAAGCAAAGTCTCTTAGAGGTCTTGCAGGCTACTGCCTGTCGTGGAGAGGTACACTACCTCCACACCTATTTAGAAGAGTGGTCTCAGGATCTGGATGTCATTATGGAGAAGAGGGTCCTGGGGTGGGAGAAGAGCTTGATGATGATTTAGTACTAGCAGCCTTTGTCAGGCACCTTCTACAGCCTGAAGTGTCTCTTCCAGACCTGTCAGTGCTCCTGAGTTCCAAAATCCCTGGCCCCTCTTCCACTCTGCTAGGTCAGCATCTCCTGTACTTACAGCACTGTGCTGGCTCCTGACCCCTACCCAGTGGTGGGTGACCAGTGGGAACATGAGTCAGGGAGAGGAGGAGGGATCACAGCATCTATGCAGCCCTGTTCCCATCACCCCAGAGGGTCCCTCACCCCCATGGCTCTGATTTATCCCTCTGCCTGCTGGGTACATTTCAGGGATCTTCTTTCCCCACATGTATCCCCACGGCAGGGCTGGAGAGGCATTCATTTATGTGCAGCCTTGCAGGGGAGAATTGCTTCCCTGGCTGGAGAGCAAGAGCAGACAGAAGCACTGGACCGCTTCCCCCTCACTCACCTGGCAGGCAGTAGCACTGGGTGACAGCATTGGGGATGACCAACCGATGACAGCCCAGGTGACTCAGAAGAAAAGGGAGATCTTGTGTGTCTACAGTTGTGCAGAGCCTCCCGAGATGGTCCATTAGCACAAAATGGAGAGGTCAGCATTCCTTGTTGGGTCTCTAATGGTTTATTTGTACATCCCCTCCCTTCTGCCCTGGCAGTGCATGGGCTACGTGTGCCTTTGCTCTGACACATCAGTCACTGGCGAGTGTGGCAAAGGAAGCGAGTGGGGGCCGTGCTGCCCCTCTCCTCTCCTGCAAAGCTCCTTTCATCTGAAGTTGCAGAGACTTTTGTGGTGCCGCAAGGCCTCTCTCCAATATGCTTTTGTTCCTCAGCCTCGCAAGGCAAAACCTGGCTGCTGCTGGGCTTGGAGAGTGTGGCTGCGTGTACTGCATGTGGTGCACATAATAAGTCTGTCTCAGTTATGAGTCTCCACATGGCTCTACATAAAATTTCAGGATTAGAGCAAGCAACTGTTCCCAGGATGGCTTCCTTCACAGTTTTGGGTAATGGTTGCTGCGTTCTTACCGACACTGTATCAGCGGTGCGCTGCATCCATACCGAAAGCCTCCTTTACTGCTTCATTTTTCCTAAAAGCTACTTCTAGATGATTGCTGCAGCTAGACTTCACTACCACTCATCAGTCAAATAATGTGCAACTTCTTAGTAACAATTTCCAGTTAACTGCAGCACAGAGGATAAGTTAACTTGGTTTGGTGAGTTACCACTTAACTCCTGTGTGAGCTGCTGATTTGCAGCAGACAGAAGCTCAACCCCTGATCTGGACTCAGGAATAGGGAGACGTTAGTGAGGTATCAATGTAAGCTTCTTCATTCTTATAAAACGAAGCCCAGATTCTCCAGATGTGCTACTTTCTTTGACCAAAACCCAGCTATGAAGCAGGGAGGATACAGACACGGTTGTTGTCTCTCAGTGGAGTCATACAGGCAGGTAACACAGGAGCTATATGACAGCTCCTAAGCCAAGAGAGACCCAGTGGGGTTGCAACAGCTCAAGCAGAACCAAATCTGAGAAGTGAAACAAAATTCAGCTTTTTTGCTTTGTGGTAATACTCAAATACCTCCATGCAGTTTTGAGTTAGAAATGCCTGCAGCGATGTAAATGGACAAGACTTGGTTAAAGGCTATGTCAGTGTGGATTTTTTAACAGCAATTTTCCTTATACCAGATCCAGGCTTGGATTTTGCATAATTCTGAGTTTGTTTTTATGCAAGTCTTCTCTCCAGTCACAAGGAAGTCTTCTAACCGAGGAACACTGTGATGAAAGCAGATGCTCCTAATGGAAAATGTGAAAAAACTCTGCTGTACCATGAAGGCACCATAAAATGATAAAAATATCAGCTGGACTGAGTTAGCTGTTTCTCTGCAGGACGGCTCACCTGGAAATATGTGCAGTTGTAAACACAACTGTTTGTCGCCAGTGCATATATCACCCCCATCTCCTTGGTTTCTAGGGAATTATCAGTTGAGAGAGAGATTATGAGTTTCTTCAGTCTATTTTTACATGTGCTGAGTGCCTTATTAACTGAAACGCAGCACTTACAAGCATTATTGCCATCAGTGCTCCTTGGGGTGGGAAGAGAGGACATTAGTTCCAAGATCTGGCAGCGTGGCAATACAATAATTTTATAGGTGTTTTGGGGCGGCGGGGGGGGGGTTTGCCACAAACTTAAGGAGTTATTTGCATCCATGCTTAGGCCTGCTGAAGTGTAAAGCAATATGCTGCAATTAGATCTTAACTGCTGAGTAACTGAGTGGCCTTCAGGTGGCCAGGTGCTGCTGCTGTCAGACAGCTCCAGTGGCACAGCTTCCAGCAACCTCTTTTACGAGGCTTTTGAGATTACTTCTTTTGTAACAGCCATCCTCCAGAAAGCACGGGCTGAGATCAAAGCCCTGCTTTAGCCACGCATCCGTCTCCAGTGGAAAGCCCTTCAGGAATAGTGTAAGCCCTTTAATTATTGCTTCTCCATCTTTCTACAGCTCCTGAGGGTCTGATGCCCTTTTCACCCCTGACTTGGGCTGGTTTGTACACCATGTTAAAATAACGTCCTTATTTTTTCCCCCCTCCCACCCTGTGCTTTGGCTGTGCCGGGCATTCGCAGAGGTCATCGGCTCAGGCTTTGAGTGAAATCACGGCCAAAGTACTGAGAGCCATAAACGCCACGGAGAAAGCAGTGTGTGAGTCGTTGCATGGAGAGAGCCAGTGCAACGGCAGCTGTGCCCTACCTGCTGGGCAGCTTCTCAGCCTGGGAGATGGGAAAGAGGTGGCCGAAGTGTACCGTGAGCTTGAAGAAAATGTAAGGTTCACGAGAGCTTTCTGCAAGTAGGGAGGGTATCGGGGGTGGGAGGGAATACAGAGGAAACCTCCCAAAATTTCTTGTTAGCGGGTAGGTCAGCATTAAAAGGATGGGCACCACAGAGGGATTAAAGAGTCTGGTCTTGTCCCATGGTGGCCAGGGCTGTCTTATGATGGAGGTGGCACAACAGGAAGTGCAGATGCTCTGTCTTGTGGCTTCCCTTGCCTCAGTTCCTGGTTCCCCCTGGGTGAGTGCAAGGGAGAGAGGATGAGCGCGGTCCCCAGCTTGCTGTAGTGTTGCTTTGCTGGACTTTGGCAGTCCTGTGCTCCAGCTGTAGCAAAAGCTTTTGTCCTGCTTCTCTTTGGTTCCTCCCCAGCACTGCATTTCAGCAAGGCTTTTACAAATGAGGGTAGCATGACCTATCTGTTTGCTAAGGCTGACTTGTGCCTGGGGCTGATGGCCTTGTACAGGTGATAAGTTTACATCTGGAGCATAATCCCCTGCTAGGTTTGTGTGACACTGTGAAGCACTGACAATTTTTTTAGCCACTGTAAACCCGTATGAATCGATTCCCCATGGGAAATGGATTGCATCCGCAGTGCCATTTACCAAGCTCCAAAGAAACAGTTCAAAGATGGGGTGAAGAGTCACATCTCCATCTGGGTGGTCAGATTTCGCTGTCAGAAACATCCTGCAATGGGGAGCAGGGTTTTATAACACACTCTGTGGTTTGTCTTTCATTGGGGAAAGCTTATACATAAAAGCAGGGAGCTGCTGGGAGCAGAGTGTGCTCAGAAACTGTACCACCTGGCTGGTTTCTGGCCAGATGCAACATCCCAGGGCAAGAGGGGCAGCTGTATGAAGGTTTTGAGGTTCCCCCTCTCCTGGGAGAGAGGATAGGGCTGGGAAGGATGTGAACTTTGGGCTTAGCGCTGCTGCCGTCAGCGGCGGGGCAGGGGCGAGGCGGTGGGTAGATGATGGCCCTGGAAGGTGCGTTGCTCATCCTGCCATTCCCTCAGGGGCCCCGGCTGAGTCAGGGCTGGCTCACCACTCTGCTCTCCGAGGGATGCCACTGCCTCCAAGGGCTCTGGGAGAGTTTGATGGCCCAACGACAAACTGTGTCCCTGTGACTCACAGGTTGAGAAGCTTCACCTGCAGCACCCGCAAACAATTGCAATCTGTTATGGCCTCAGGTTTTGCACTGGGATGGGTGGGACCTATGGGACATGGGGTGTGTTGCTGTGATTTGGGTGGATGCTCAGTACTTCAGTGTATGCAGGGGGCTTGTGCCAGGCAGCTGTGCGCAATACCCAGCCCAGGAAAATTGTAGGCACAGGTATTCCATTAGCAGTACCAAGATTTTGGGATCAGTCAGCAAAACAGTGGCCACAACCCATCTGATCATCTGATGTGATTGCATACCAACATATTAATGTTTCCTAAATTGCCTTACTTGGACTTACATTCTTGTAGTAGCCCGGGAGGAAGCAAGTGACAGTAAAACCAGTGCGTTTATTGGGATAGGTCCTCTTACCCTTCTTATCTAGACAGCAAAGGTAGCACATTGCTTCTCATAGCCACTGTGATCCCCAGTCAGCACTCCCATGTCCACCCCACTGTTATGCCGGGCTCCATTCGTACACGTGTTTGCTGGGGCTCTTGGCTGGGATCATTCCTGCATGTCCAGAGCAGTTCCTGGGCAAAGCTGCCTTTTGCAGGGGTTGGGCTGGTTAACTGCCCAGGGACAAACTTCCAAATCCTGACCCTACTCCCAGGCAACCCAGCAGCACAGACACCCATAAAAAAAACCAATCAGATTTGGAAAGTCAGTCTATCTCCTTCCCAGCTTGCTGCCACCACGGGCCATGGCAGCCTGCACTTGTTTACAGGTACCTGCCCCCTCTCTGAGCGCACAGCATAAAGATGCTGATGCTTCTCGAGTAGGTCACCGAGTTTTGGTCCTTCCTGTGTTCCCATTGAGCTTTTTACCACTTCAGCTGGTTGGTAATTGCTCTCAAAAAGCCCAGAGAAGGGAGGAAATGAGATTAAAAGCCCTGCCAGAGATGACTGGTACTGTCTGTGCTGCAAGGCAAGAAGGCAGTTGTAAAATAGTGGCAGGAACTGTCGTGTCTGGGGCTGTGGTCACACCAGGAGAGGAGGACTCCAGGGAGGTTAATTCTGCAATGTGGGTTTTTTTTCTTGCATTTCAGGTGTACCTGACTGCTGGGAAGACCTACCAGCTTGAGAAGACCCTGAAGGAGCTTGAGGAAGGGGCCCAGCACTGCGGCACTACGGACTCGGAGCTGTCGGAGCTGGAGGACAAAGTGGCCTCGGCAGCTGCTCAGGTGCAGCAGGCTGAGAGCGAGGTGAGGGCTTGGCTCTCAGAGCTGCTTTGCCCAGCCAGTGACAGCAAACGAAGCCAGTGATGGATCCTCTGGCCACTATCTGTATGTTTTTTTTCCTCCCTCTAAAGATATCAGACATCGAATCTCGAATTGCGGCTCTGTCTGCTGCAGGGCTTACAGTGAAGTCTGTAGAAAAGGCAAGGAAGAAGTCGAGCGAACAGGTGAGCATGGAGGATGGTGGGTATGAGAGGTCCCAGCCCCGAGATGTATGTGCTCCCTGAGCTGGGAAGGGCTGCCTGGCTTGCTGAGCTGTGCCCAGCTCCCTCCCTGCTGCCTGGCACTCTGCCCCAAGACTCCAAGAGTGGATGTCTCACTGAGGATGTGGGACAACGCTGATTCCTTACATGCATCGAAGGAGGATTTTGTATCTGGGGATGGTGCTCCTCCAAGGACTGCAGGGAGGGCATGCAGGGCTGCTGCATGCACCACACAGCCTGGACTCAACTCCTGCATTTTCATACTGATTTTTATAATTCTAATCCATCAGGCAGAGTTGCTCCTGTGGCAGCGTGTTGCCTCTTTTGCTCACCTTAGGATCAACCCCGGCCAAGCAAAAGAGGTGAAAATGCAAAGAAAGGCAGACCGAGTTGTCTGCCTCCTCTGCGCACCCCCAGAGAAACCTCTGCCTTCCTCTCCCCACAGGCTGCCTGCCTCTGCTCCCCTGGTCCCACCAGCAGCAGTCCAGCGGAGTCTTCGGATGATGTTAAAGTGAGTATGTGTTTAATCTGTGCCCGCTAGTGCATGTGGCATGGCATTAAGCCTGGGGAAAACCGGGGTCTCCAGGGAGCTGCTTTCAAAGTGGTGGCCTTGGAGGGGACCTCTGTCTTCCCATCCCCTTCCCCATGGCAGACTGTTCCCCTTCTCTTGCAGGCAATGCCGGGACTGCAGGAGTTCAGGAGGAAGTTCAACAGCCCCCTCGAAATCACCGGTAAGGACCACAGCTCTGCCTGTGGGAGGTGGGGACCCTGCGGGTGGATGGGCTGGTCTTTGAGGGACGCTCGATCCTTTCCCTCTGCATCCAGTTGTGTGTCTGTGTCGTGGTTTAACCCCAGCCAGCAACTAAGCACCACGCAGCCGCTCACTCACTCCCCCCCATCCAGTGGGATGGGGGAGAAAATCAGGAAAAGAAGTAAAACTCCTGGGTTGGGATAAGAACAGTTTAATAGAACAGAAAAGAAGAAACTAATAATGATAATGATAACACTAATAAAATGACAACAGTAGTAATAAAAGGATTGGAACGTACAAATGATGCGCAGGGCAATTGCTCACCACCTGCCGACCGACACCCAGCCAGTCCCCGAGCAGCGATTCCCTGCCCCCCCACTTCCCAGTTCCTAAACTAGATGGGACGTCACATGGTATGGAATACACTGTTGGCCAGTTTGGGTCAGGTGCCCTGGCTGGGCATGAGAAGCTGAAAAATCCTTGACTATGGTCTAAACACTACTGAGCAACAACTGAAAACATCAGTGTTATCAACATTCTTCACATACTGAACTCAAAACATAGCACTGTACCAGCTACTAGGAAGACAGTTAACTATATCCCAGCTGAAACCAGGACAGTCTGCATTGGGGGGCCCTTTTTCTGTGCTCATGGCCTCCTGTTAGGAAAGCCACAGGGGAAAACTGTGGTGGATAACTTAGAAAGGAGGAGGCAACTGGCAGGATTGGGGACAGTGGTGGGAGGTCAGGCTGAGTTGGCTTAGTCCTCCAAGAACCAGGACTTTCTCTGCAGCCTGGGCTCCTGCCACCCCAGAGTCCAGGGAGACATCCGCGTTACTTCATTTGTGGCATCCCATTGGCCATTAGACCCCAAAGCCTCGCCAAAGCCCATAGTCTCTTCTGATAGCAATTTCTTCCTCACTTGGTCATCTTGGGGAAGGTATCCTTGCCCCTATTGTCCACCTGCCTCAGCCACTGGTCTCTGGTGGGGGGCAAGAGGCCCTCCACAGCCCAGCTATGACAAACAGCAGCTTGGAAGTGCTTCAAAGTAGACAGCGACCTGAAACTTGGCACAGCAGCCTGTGTGGTAGGGGGCAATCACTGGAACTGTTTCATCCTGACCAATATCAGCGAGACCCATTAGGAAATGACTTTTCTATTTCTCTCTTATCTCACCTCATAAGCTTAAAGGCAGAAAGAATGGCTCTCCTTCCAGATAATGGAAGATGAAGGGAGGGAAGGGGGGAAAGATCATTTAATGCAGAGAAGGAATTGCAGTTCCCCTGTGCACGCAGACAATTAACAGTGCCATTTCCCAAGCTGAGGCTGGTAGGTGGAAAGGTCCCTCCTCTTCATGCTGAGGAGTCATCTGCTCTCCTTTCTTCAAAGGGCAGGAAGATAAAGGCAGCCTGGGGGACACGTCAGCCCCGCGAGGAGATAGAGGCATGTGCAGTAGGGACGGACGTCACCAGGCAAGGCTAATCCCCTCTGCCTGGGCTGGGTGATGGGGTGACTTGGTCTCCTGACCGCCCTCCCTGCAGGTCAATGACTTGCAAAGTTGGGCCTGCAAAGGTGCAGCTGGTGGAAGTTAGTGGCAGAGAAGAGGAGATGACTTAGTAGGTCAAGTGAGACTCGTAGGCTTGGGTGGTGAGAGCTCCTCTTGGGCTGGGCTTTTGCCATACCATGGAGCTTTCCAAAGCAGAGGTCTTGGCAGTTGATTGCTGGCAGGCTGACCCAGCTTGCATGGCACTCTGGAAATCCAAGTAGCAGCAGCTTTTGCCACCCTGTTCTCAGAGGACTTCCCACTGCCCTCCTGGAGAGACAAGTGCAGTGATGCATCCAAAACCACAGCCAGTGGGGGACAGTAAAACCCAAGTGACTTGCTGGGTAATTTAAACCTCTAGTGAGGTGGATGAGGACCAGCTGCCCATCTCTCTTCTTCCACTACAGGTCTTGACAACTCCTTTGACCGCAAGTCTGTTTACCGTGGCTCCCTGACGCAGAGAAACCCCAACGGGAAGAACAGGAGAGTGGAGAGGCTTTTTGCGGTACGAGCCCAGCCACTCAGGAAGGTTGCTGGCCAGGGCTTCTCATGGGACCTGCCTCCCTGGGCTTGAGCAGAGGGACCTGTCCCTCCCCATGCTCTCCTCAACCCAGTGGTCACCCCAGGTCTCAGCATTGGTCTCACTGTGCTTGCTGGTGAGAGCAGACACATCTGGGCATCACCACCTGAGGTCTGGGATGCCGTAAGCCCCAGAGTGGGGGGCCCAAACAAGATGTACATCTTTGAAATCTTGCTGCCTGCGTGGTCCATGGGATGGGGCAGGTCCTCACTCCATCCGGTGGCAGCTGGAGGGGACAAGGAGCATGCTGGCCTCTTCAGCTATGGTGGCTTGGGTTGGCATGGGCATGGTGGTGAACTGAGGTTTCTCCCTCCGGTGCTTTGCAGAAGCCTGTGATGACCCACCTGTCCTGAGGAGAGGAGGACCCTCCTGCCACCACATTTCACTGATGATACAAGACCACAGCGCAAAGACTCACCGCCTTACCCCCAACGCTTGCTCTTCCTTCTCCCATGCCTGTCTCTCCCTGAAACCCTGGACAGGAGGGAAGCCAGAGGCCGTGGGCAGGAGGTCTTGCTGGGAGCTGCCAGGGAGAGAAGCAACGCAGTGGGGTACAAACATGTGGCCAGGGGCTCTCATGGGAGGATGGAGGCATGAGATCTTGGCTTTGGGCAGCTCTTTGGTACCCGGTCAACCAAGGGGACCAGAGAGATGCAGAGCAGGAGTGACATCAGAGGGAGCTGGACATCAGCATGGCTTTCCAGCATGGGGACTGGGGGCAGTGACACAGCCCTCACTTGGCAAAAACTGTCAGTTCCTGTCCCTGCTCTCTCCCAGGCTGGTGCTGAGTGGGAACAGGAGCTGACAGCAGGTACAGGATGCCCTTGGGGTACCCCAATTAGAGCAGGGACCCAGGCATCCCAGGCTGGGATTTGCATCCTGGCGCTGGTCCCACCTCCCTGCGATGTCCCTTGGAGAATTGTTTCCCTTCCCTGAGGAGCAAAGCAGGGTGAGAGCAGTGCTGGCTCCCTCCCAGTGAGCACTTGGCCAAGATCTTTTCACAAAGCCATGCAAACACCCACTGAGGCTTCTGGCCACCGTGTCTGAAGCAGCTGTGACCATCTGGGGACGTGAGTGAGGCGAGGCTTGTGGGAAGTGGTGGCAAGAAAGGTGGAAGAAAGGCTGGAGGGCTTGTTGGGAATCAGTTTGTTTTTCTAGCTCTTGGAGATATCCCCTCTCCATGTGAGGCTATATCAGCAAGTTTAGAAGGGCTCCAGCAAGCAGAGCTTAGGTGCTTCTCTGGAGTCTTTCCCCTCTCCACAAGATGGGTCAGCCCCTGCCAAGAGGTGCTTTGTGGATGAGCATGTCCCCTGTCCCTGACAATGGGATGGGAGAACCTGATAGGATTATCCAATTCTTTGGAGGGGCTGTGATGGCCTTTGGGGGCTGCGGTGGCCCTGGGCTCCTGCCAGGTGACAGTGGTATTGGTAACGCCCTCCCCCAGATACTCCAAATTCCTTTCCTCCAACATTTAATTCTCCACATCCACTAACCCCAGTGGATCAGTGCCTAACCCTGTACCCATGCCCAGGGTGTCGGGATGAGAAGAGGGTTGCTTTCTCTTGCAGGTCACTCTGGATGAGGTTCATGTTAAAAAATTTTGCTTGGCACCTGCTGGTTCCTGTCCTTTATAGCCCCCACCTCCTTCCCTCCACAGTGGGTGATGCAGGGAGGATTGCTCGCAGCCAGAGTGAGGATGTCAGACCGATGCTGGCAGTTTCCCATTGATGGCCGCTTGGGCTGGACCATTTTAGGCCGTTCCTGTGCATCTGAACTAAAACCACTTTAATTACAAGCAGTAGTGTGAATTCTCATGCAAGTAACACACTTGTTTGGCTTTGGTAGTAGTAGAGACTGCTAACTGCCTAGAAATTGGTCCTGTGCTCATTCCAGAGCAGTCTTGTAAGTCCATAGTCTGGTCTTCCCAGCTGGAAACAAAACCAGTTTCTTATTTTAAAATTAAATCCTTCTGGCCTGAAGTTCTAAAGGGTTAGTGCAAACCACTGCTGTTGTAGAAACTCTCCCAGACACTGTGGCATTGCCAGGTGCCTTTCTTGCTGCTCAGCTGGCCTCAGTGCTAGGATGGCAGCTCCTTGGCTGGCAGAAGGGAGCTCTGGGCAATGCTATGGGTTCGAACCTACCCTTCTGGTGTCAGGGTTCAGCCTTTGCCCCAGCTGCATCTCTTGCTGTATCTTGTTGCAGCCGTAACTTGAGTCCTTCCTTGCAACCGCTCAATTGCTTGACCCTTGCAAAGAAGTTCTCACAGTGAGCCTCAGCAGTGCAAACTAAGACATCGTTCAGGCTGTAGTCACCCACGTTGTTATTTGCCAGTTTCCTGCTCCATCTGCCTGTGTAGAGATTATATATGTACACTAAATCATGCAATAAAGCCAATTTTGTGTCCAGAACCTAGGACCCATTTTGCAGTGTCTGTTCTTTCAGCTCATTCTAGTGAAGGCTCCTTTCTCTTCCCATCCTCTCCTTTAACCAGCTGGTACAACCCTGGCTTTAAAACTAGGCAGGTGAAAGCAGACAGGAGCTGAATCAGTGGCACTGAAGCAGAATGGTGGGGAGATGGTGATAAACAGAATGGCGATATGACTTAGAGGCTGGTCACAGAGCCATGGGTGTGATGAGCATGGGTCAGTGGTACCCAGTGGCGAGGCCAGGCCAGCAAAAGGGATGCAAGGTGTGGGGATAAGGAGGGGCTGACCCTGAAACACACTGCTTTGACTTGCATGGAAGCCCAGGATCAAATCTGGCAGCCAAAGCTGCCCAAAACACAAGCCCACAACATTGAGGGGGTTGCTTTAAATCTGTATTAAATAATAGCAACAAAGCTGAGGTGGAGAGAGCCCCGCTGAGCCCAGGGTCTGGGTTTCCTTGGCTGATGGGTTTTTTTCGCCTCTCTTCATCCCTTTCCCCTGCCTTTGATGCTCTTCTGCAGCACTTGCCCTGTGTCCCATGCTGCTCCCATGACCATCCCCCAACAGTGGCTGTGCTTGGGCATTGGAGCCGACCACGGCATGAGATGGAGATCTGTCCCAGGGCAATGTCAGCCCCACATGGGGGTGGCAGACAGAGACCTTCCCCCTGCCCATACCCCACCAGTGACCATGTCTTACCCATCCTGCCAACACAGAGATGTCCCTGTCTCAGGATGTCTCTAGTCCCAGTAATTCCAGTTTTGCCTGGGGGTAGACCTGTGTTCAGATATCGACCAGCCCTCCGTGCCAGGGACCTGAGCTGGCTCCTCCAGTATCACATCCAACAGAACAAACATCATCAGAAATCTTTACCTGGGGGGTGGTTTAACCCATTTAAAATGGGAGGTTTTAAACCCTCACGCTGCACGGATGAGCCTGCTCCTGCCAGCCCATGTGCCCCAGCAAGTCACCTTCCGCTCTTCTCTATATTTAATTTTCTGGTTTCCTTGAAGCAGCTTTTGGTGGGGGGAGAGTTGAAGGAGAAAGGGTGGTAGCACCCAAAGTAACTCCTGCAGTGGAGCAGGTTTGTGTCAGCGGGACCCCAGCATCCAGGGGAGCATCACCCACCAACCCCCTGCAGTGAGCGTTGGGTGAGAGGCTCCCCGTGGGCAGGGTGGTGGAGCAGAAAACTTCCCCTTGTTTGAAATAACACTGGGTCGAGGACAGGGATTAACATATTCCTAAGCTGTCTGTCTTGGCCAGTGGAAGATAAAATGCTGGTCCCTTCTGAGTCATGAAAATCCCTGTGCTGATTTGATGAGAGTGGACGGCGGGGAGGGGAGATGCCCTGGCTTGGTCCGCGCCGGGGCTCGCCTCTGACATCAGCATGAAACCGGCCATAAAAACAGTGACTGGAGGGGACTCTGGCTCAGACAGCGGGCACTCGGCTCAGGGGGACGGCAGCTGGGCACCTTGCCTCGCCACACCTCGGTAAGTGGGAGCACCGCTTTTCTCTCCCTCTTGTGATGCTTTTGTTGCTGGGTAATTTCCCAAGCACTGCTTTGCTGCTGTGTGCGTGTCCTTGTATCTGTCCAGCCGGCTGTGGGGGGGTCCAAAACAGGATTGTGAAAAGTCGGCAGCTGCAGCAAACCTGAGCTCTCAGGAGCCCAGACTGGCTCTTGCCTGGCACGCTGCAAACTTCTCCTTTGCTAAAGTCCTTGGAAATAAAGCTGCTGCTATGTCCCCACTGTGTCCTGCTTAAGCCAGCTCTCCTGCTTCTGCCCCTTGCCCTGCTCCCTCGTTGCAGGTGGCTGCAGAAGTCAAGCCCATCGCTCAGCCCGCCCTGCACAGTCTCGCTCATCACCTCAGTGCCATAAAGCATGTTACAGGGTGCTCCCGGGTTATCGTTTTGGCAGCTGGGTCCAGGGGTGGGTGCCAAGGGTGCCGAGGTGGCTGCGGTCCATCCATCACCCAGCATCCAGCAGCAAAACCCATTTGTGCCTCTGCAGCTTTTGCTTGGTGCTGCTAGCCCTGCATGTTGGTGGTGGCCCTTCTCCCCATCTCCAGGGCTGCGAGTCCCATGGGCGCACCGGGGGTCCTGGAAAGAAAGAGTGATGCCAGGCCTGGCCTAAGGTGTGAGGCTAGGACAGAAACCTATTTAAAAGAACATGAGGTTTGTACAACTCATGTTTGCAGGGGATATTTTCCCCAGAGCTATCAGCCCCAGCAAAACCCCCAGGTTTTGATCAAGCTGCCCTGAGCCCTTTGCATCCCTGCCAGCCTGAGGATGCTGTGATGGGCACTGCAGCCCCCTGGCAGCAGCGATACAGTTGCCCCAACCCCTCCAGCCTTCCCCTCCTGATGGGGGGCTCACCCTGCAAGCGTTTAACCCAAGCGGGGTGTCTCTGCCACAGCCAAACCCCTTCACTCCCGCAGCTGCGTCAGAGGCCATCATCTTCGTGGCACCAGCTGGAAGACCCAGGGGCTTGGGAGGCTTCAGAGCCAAGCCACAGCAGCTGGAGAGTGCCAGGGATGAAGCTGGGTGCTGCCTGCCTCCTGTGCCTGCTGCTCGCCTGCCTGACCCTGCCCGTCGCCCACGGCCGCATCCGTGAGCGCTCCATGGAAATCAGGAGTCAGGAGAGCAGGAGTAAGGGACTCCCCGCAGCCTACCCCCTGCCTCCAGCCCCCTCTGCATCCCCAGATTCAGCTGCGTTTGGGGGGGGGCGAGGGAGGGGGGTCACTATGTAGAAGCAAAGGTTTGCTTTGAAACAGCCTTTGCAACAGCTTTTATTCCCCTCAACCCCCTTTCCCGCTCCCCTGGCATTCATCATCCCCCCCACCCACGGGTGCAATGCCCTGTTCTCCCTCCACTCCTCCCCCATCACCCCCTGACAGTTCCTCGCCTTTTGCCTTGCAGACCCGGACATCGACCCCTCCTGGTACACGGGGCGTGGGATCAGGCCGGTGGGGCGGTTCGGGCGGCGGCAAGCCCTGGGCGAGGGCACCCATCCTGGGGGGGCCAGCCAGTGGCTAGCCTGTGCCCCCCCCCACCCGCACCCCCAGCCCCCCCGGGAGGAGTGGAGCCCCTGAGCTGACGCCAACAATAAAAGCCCTTCTCCTCACCCCTTTGTCCCAGCCTCTCTGCTCTGAAACGGCAGTGTGGGAAGGTGCAGGGGGTCATGGGGGGGGTTGTGCGACCCTCAGAATTGCTGGACTCACCATGGTTTTGCAGCCTGCCCTGGCAATGTGTGCAGTGTGGCAATGCTTCCCTTCTGCACAACATGGCATGTTTATCCCCACACACCTCAAAAAACACCCTAAAAATAAGGCCCAGAGGGCCCCCTTTCCCAGGTGCATCCCCTGGGGTCTGCACCACGCCAGCACCTATGGGTGCCCCCGACACCTCTATTTCCATGGTGTCCAGGTCAGAAACAGCCACCCCATTTCCATGGCCCAGGTCAGAAACACTTGGGGAGCACGGAGGGCCCCATCCATCTTGCTGCATGTCCCCAAATGTCCCCTCTCGAGCTGTGTCCCCAAGCCAGACCATTTTACCCCCTCTGCAGTTTGGGGGCGAGAGGGGCCACAGAGAAGAGTGACTCTCAGCATCCCTGTCTGTGGCTCCTGGCCCAGCATTGAGGGTCTAGGGCTGTTTGGGGAGGGAAGGGTTAATCTTGGGAGGGGAGGGGGCAGATAGGGGGATGAGTGGCAATTAGCACCCATGTCTCCCAGCTGCCCTAAGGCAGGGGATTTAAGCAAGAGGAGGCAGCAAATCTGCCTTCCTGCTGAAAAGGAGCCTCTGTCCCACTCCAGGATGGCTCAGCCCTGGGGAAGCATTGCAGGTGGGTGTCCCCAGCTGGTGTGGGCTGCTGGGGTGGCCCTCAGGGGGAAGCTGACCTGGCAAAGGGTGCTGTGGTCCTCTCCTCTCCATGGGGAACATCTTCAAGGGTGTCTGCTGCGTTGTGGCTGAGCTCAGCCTGGCTAGGCATTGCCCCATGGGCTGGCATCGCCGTCAGGGCATGCCCCAAAAACTCAGCAGTTATGTTGCCCTGCAGACAGGGTGAGTGGTGCTGCTCTTTGCCTGTGGCCATGCCAGTGTTGCTACAGCTCTCTCAGAAAGGGCAACATATTCCCTAAGCCTGACACCCCCTGGCCTTGCTGGGCACCAGCGTGCTTTTGGAGAGAGCCACGGTGCTTTTATTTTTTTCTCTTCTTCCAGCCAAGGTGTGCTCCCACAGCATAATTCATAATGTGCAAAGGGGAGGCACTGCAAGGCACAGACTACTGCAATGCCTGGTGTTTGCTTTGGCCCTGCCCTGCCTTAGGACCTGGCTCTTATATTGGCAATAAATGGGTGATTTTTTCCTGAGGATGGACTCTGACCCCTGTGATGGGTCAGGTGGGGGCCAGTGGGATGAGTGGAGCACAGGCTCCAGTCCCTACCACCTCCAGGCTTCCTGTGGTCCCCACCGGAGGGCTGACATCCAGGTCAGGAAGAAAAAAAAAAAATAACACCTTTAGGGCAATATTCTCTTTATTTGCAGCCTGGGTGTAAAGCCACTGGGATGCACCTGCTTCTCTCAGGAAAGTTAACCCCTCCCTTTTCAAATGGGAAGAGAGATGGAGGAGGTGACATGCAGCTGGGGCAGGGGGATATCACCAGTCAGGGCCAGTGGCAGTGGTGCTGGGGGGTCAAGCTCCTCTCTGGAAGTGGAAAGTTGGTGGAAGAAACCCCCGTGCTTTACCTCTTGGATGAAGCCAGTGCTGGAGGGTTGAAGAGGCCCTGTGCCCCCAGGATGGGCTCTGACCTTGCTCCGAGGGGGAGTGTGGTTAGGTTGAGCTGCCTCTGCGCTTCTGCATCCCCCCTGCTTTGTCATTGCTCCTCTTGGAGACCTCATCCAGCCACTGCTGAGGTTCAGAGCTGCCTCTCCTCAGAGCTGGCAGCACCCCATCCTTGCCCCACTCTCCCCCAGGTCAACTGTTGACCTCCTGTGCAGGGACAGGGTGGATTCCTTCTCTTGTTCCCGCTGCAGGAGCTCTTGGGCTAGGAAGAAACACAAGGTGAGAAAAGGCTCATTTCTCCTGTCGGTGGGATGGGATGTGATGGTTGTCCTGTCCCACCTCAGGGGAGCCACTGATGGCCACTGGTACTGTCCCACAGTAACAGAGTTAGATCTCTACTGAACAGCTATGCTGGGGGCACCGTTACACCTAGATTGGATACTAAAGAAAAAGGAAATTGTGGCTTTGGGAGAGAGCCTGAAATCCATCTCTGATGTTGGTGCATCCTGGGATGAATCTGTCCATGCTTCTTCCCTAAGAGGTTTGGCATATTTCACAGAAACCATGGACTGCTGTGGCTGTGACCCTTGCAGCTGCTGGGTGCAGTGCAGGCTGGACCAGCTAGGAAGAAAATCTCAGTGGCAGGCATGAGCAATGAAGGGGGTCAGCTCTGCAGGGGGGAAGGCATTTACAGGCTTGAAGCAGAGGTTTGGGGCCTGTAGTTCACCCACCTCTGCTCTCACCTAGAGCCATCACACAACTCACCTATGGCCATAAAGATATCATTTACTTGTTGGCTGGATTTTGCAGATGTCTCTATGAACAGGAGGCCTTTTGTTCTTGCAAATTCTTCCCCCTCCTAGGTGGAGACAAGCAGAGTTATTCCCCCAGCCCTCTCTGGGGCTGCTTGTTTGGTTACGGTGGCATTTCATGGCAGGTCAATAATTGTATAGGGACTTAAGAGGTGTATGAAAGCCTTTTAAATTTTTGGCTTTGCTAGGACATATCCCAGTGCTTGCTGGCAAGGGGGTGATGAGGGGTTCTGGGAGCCCACCACAGATGCTCACCTGGGTGGCAACTTCTCGCTCAGCAGCAAGGTCCATCTTGTTGCCCACCAAAGCAATGACAATTTCATTAGGAAGGAATTCTTTCTCTAGGTCCCTCAGCCACAGCTTTGCTTTGTTGAGTGTTTCCTGGAGAGATGGAGACAAACCCACCCAGTGACCTGGTTTTGATTTAATCCCTTTGTCTCAGACATAGCAAAGCTGGATGGGTAGCACGAAATCAAAGGGGGTGGAAGAGCTGTGGCGGGGAAGCTTTGGTTGCCTTCTCTCAGGAAAACAGGTCACCGGCCCTCAAACACCTTTAGGGATAAATCAGCCTTGGATGGGATACACCCTTTCTAAGTGGCAGCAGAAATTGCCCCTGGGGATGTGGCGTGGTCCTGCATGGGCAGGGACAGCCCCTGGCATGTCCCAGGTGGGACATCCATCTTCTCAAGCAGTGCTTGTGTACTGCTTTCTGCTCTACTAAGGAAAATCATCATCATCTGGACACCTCTGCCCCACCAGTGCTGCTGCAGCATGGCATAGTTTTGGCACGGATGGGATCAGCATCCCCTGCCTTACCTTGTTAGTGATGTCGTAAATGAGGAGAGCAGCATGGGCACCCCGGTAGTAGAGGTGGCAGACGCTGTGGTACTTCTCCTGGCCTGCCGTGTCCCAGATCTCAAACTTGACGGTGGCTACCTCCAGGTTGAGCGTCTGTGTGAAGAAGGAGCCTGCAAGCCAGATGTAGGGTGCATGTTCGCTTGCAGCAATAGCAGAAAGCTCAGATCCACTGCTGTGAGGTCAAACCCATCCTGAGGACTGGTAACAATGCTCTAATGTACAAAACTGGGACGGGTTTCTCATAAGCACTGGCACTGTTGATGATGGGATGGCGTGCTGCAAAGCAGAGCAGCCTGTGGCAGGCTGGGAGCCCTTCCTGGCAGCAGATTTGGGTGCATGCACAACAGTTTTGATGTCAGATAGCTCTGAGTTTTGCAGAATAGCCACCAGATAGAGAGCCACCTCCACTTTGCTAGTGGGTCAGACCTGTGAGAGCTGTGAATAGGAATAGCCACTGAGGGGAGCCTCCATTCCTGCTCCCAGGGAGCAGATGGCTGCCTGTGGACCAGCCAGAGCCAAGGCAGAGGGACAAGGGGAGCAGCTCCACAGCACCTCTGTCTCCTCCACCAGCTAGCTCTTCAGGCTCCGGGTAGGCCCACATCCTCTGTGCCTTCTTGGGGCAAAACCCAGGTATATCATATAAAATTAATATCTATAACGTCTAGGTGCTGTAGGAAGCTGTGCTGATGTGAATGTACAGGGGAGGTAGCTTGATCCCAGCAGGTGTGTTGGCCTGAGGGAGTTTATAGAGGGAGCAGAGCTCTCACAGCCCTCCAGATGGTTTTTATCGAAGCATGAGCATGCACGTAGCCTGCCTTTGGATGTGGGTTAGTCAGCATGGCTTCACAGGACACGATGTGCTGGGGCAGATGCTCTCCCCTTTGTCAGTGGGGCAGAGCGTGGGCAGGTCTGCGCTCTCGTCTCTGCAGGCAGGCTAGAGGAACAAGGCACTGCTGCGAGCCTACCATCAGGCAGTGCTGGGGAGTCCTGCCACAGCTGGCAGCCGCCTCCTGGGCTGTCCTGCCCACCTGCACCCCAGCCAGAACCTCCTTGCTCCAGTGGGACATTGGGGCTAGGGCAGCATGTGTACAGGAGACACTCTCCTGGGGTGTCTGAGTAGCTGTGAGGGCAGCACAGGACCAAGTATGTGAAGGGCAGGTGGGCTGTACAGTTTGGACCCCAGATTTCACTTGTTTTGCTGCTCATCCACCTCCAAAAAGCAGCACTAAGCCAAACCTGTGCAATTTGGATGTGGATTTTCTTACAGCCTGGTGCTGAGGAAAGTGGGCTGCAGAGGTCTGAAGGTGACAGTGAATTGGGAGGTCTGGCTCTGGGGCAAGTCCGTATCATGTTCAAAAGTGGGTCTGTGCTACTGCAAGATGTACCAACAGGTTCTCCTGCATCCTACCCCATTGCAAGGAAGGGCAGCAGGCCTGGTCTCTTGTTCAGAGCCATCAAGCTGTTGAAGCCACTCACTCACATCCCACAGTTGGCAGCAACTCCTTGAAGTCATTTTTCACGTATCGGTAGGCCAGGCTTGACTTTCCCACCGACATGCTCCCCAGCAGAACCACCTTGTAGGTGTAGGTGGGTCGAATCCCCTCCAGGGAGGTGCCCAGCATTGCTTTCTGTGCCGTGCCCTGCAAGGAAACCAGCTTCATTCAACATGTGTCTGCAGTGATCTCAGGTCCATCAGCTGAGCCTCCTGCCTCAATTCCTGACTGGTGGCAGTGGGGCAGGTGTAGTTTAACCTCAAAATAGGCTAGAATAAAATCATTAATACCCTGAATCAAATTTAATACATCAAACCATCTGCCACTGTCAGTTATGACCAGAGGGTGGAGATCTTTAGGAAGAAATTTGATACAAGAGGCCTTCTTGGATGTAGACAAGGAGATTGGACTGGGTGCATCTCCTTTAAAGAGGACATGCTGGAGAAAGTTAATGGCAGAGGGACATCACTTATGGGTGTGACTTGCTCTTGAGCATGCCTCTTTCATCAAAGTCCTGGTGAAGAGCTTAGGCTGATGTTCCATGTTCTTTGTGGGTCTTGGTTAGAAGTTATACCAGGAGAGCCTAACTCAGGCTGGAGGTGAGCTCAGCTGTGGAGGTGATGCTGCTACCAGCTTGCTAAGGACACTGTCCAGGGAATGGCTGCACACCCCAAGAGCTGATGGGCTTTGTGGCAGCAGTGCTTTGAGTCAGCATGTTGCTCGCCAGGGTGAAAAAGCAAGAGTGAGAGGACCTGATTCAAGCACCCTTGAGGATAGCAGCACACAAAGCAGACAGCACATGCTCTTCCACCATGGATTAAGAAACCCTGGGCAGACCAAGCCCATGAAGTCTCATGTCCTCATGACCATTGCACCACGGAGTGTGACTCTGCATCACTAGGGGTGGAGCTACGCTGCATGGTCATCAGGGACAGCAGGGGACCATGGCCCGAAATAACAGTGGTCACCTCAAACCTGACTCGAAGAGAGCCACTGCACAGTGTTGGCCATATCCTGGGAAGAGGATGGCCAGTGTGAGCCCTCCTGGGTGGCACATTTCCCCTTCTCCGAGCCTTGAGCTCAAGGAAGGGATGCTGCCTCTATGTCAGCGGGAGCTGTCAGTAAAGTATGGTGAATAACACTGTCTTGCAGCTAGTCAAAGCTTTGCCTTCCCTCCTCCTTGCAAAGCTCCTCCTCTAAAATTACTCAGCTCATGGGAGAGCTATGCAGGAAAGAGGGAGGTTCATGCAGAGCTTGAAGATGAAGTGTCATGGGGTGTTGAACTGAGCAGGAGAAGGGCATGATGCGACCTTGCATGCACTTATCCTACCTCACATGCAGCAGCAAAGGGGAAATATGCCACGAGCAAGCCCGTAACTGCTGTGTGCAGAGGTGGGGTGTGCCTCCTATATAGATCTGATCTTCTAACACCCAAAGGCAGCAGAGCAGCCTTGTGAAGGATGCTGAAATATTAGTGTCCTGCTGCTGGTCCTTGTCTGTGTGTCCTGATCCTCTCGCTGCTATTGCATGCCAAGATGAAAAGCCTCCCATGCCAGCATGAACGCTGCTGGCATAGGGTGCTTCCCTCCACATGCTTTTGAAGAAAGCCCTGATCAGCCAGAGAGCAGGGACCTGCAAGACTAATAATGGAGATTTGGTGCAATGACTCCAATTTCTACCTGGGGCTTGCAGGAGTTTGACATGCAGAACTTGGAGGTGAGCAAGAAGGTGGCCCGGGAGGGTCTGCAGCTCCCTTGTCTGACAAAAGCCTCTTGTTCCTGCACACTGCTCATTCCATGTGTCTCCTTTATTTTGCCTGTCTTCCCCTGCAATCTGGCAGGCTCCAGACCTTTAATTCTCCCTTCCCTGAGCCTGTTATCAAAGCGGGCTGTCATTAAGAGCGGTCCTTAGTGCTGGCTGAACCTGGGTCTGTATCTGTGGTTTTTCTGTTCCCTGAGATGGGCTTTCATCCCCTTGAAAAACAGGGGTAAAATCTTGTCCACCAGCTCGTACAGCCCAGTGATGAAGAGCAGGGTTGCAGTTTGTGCAGAACAGCTAGTTACTGATAGGTTTGGGTTGTTTGTTTGTTGGGGTTTTTTTAAGCAGGAAAAAGATAAACACTGCAGCGCAGCATAAGGCTGTGCTCCTTCTGGTATTAATTACATACATTTGCCTCTTTGTAGGCCTGGAAATAAGACTGTTATCCTTTCTGGGCTGTTAACGTTAGCTACCGTAGGTGATATGCCATTAAACTCTCTATGAAAGCAAGAAGTTGCATGAAAAACACCTGACATTGTCTTAAACTCAGTTTCTCATTATTTTACTCTCCTGCTCTGTTTAACCCTAGAAGATTGCACTGACACTGGAACAAAGATCACCTGAGAATTACTGCCATTGATGGAAGTTCCCTTACAAACTTTTCATACTAGCAAATACCTATAGGAGATGGGGAGTTTTGCCAAAGCTCATTTGAAACAATTTCTTGTCCTTGTTAAGAGGCAGAAGGTAAGTCTCCCTTTCAACCCTAGGAGAACGGCAAGGAAGCAAAACAAGTGGCTTTATTCTGATTCAATGGAAAATAGGATTTAGGGGAAACTCTGTCTCTCTCTCTCTCTCTCTCTGGAAGAAAGGAGCATACAGAATAAAACCCTGTGCTTGCTGGCTAAGGGACTACAGGAAAAACCCTCCAGACATCTCATGTGGCTGGTGGTCACCCTTCTGTGGCTGCTCCCTGCCCTGGGGAAGAGCCTGTCAGTGAGACCCAGCTTAGCGTTACAGTCAGCTCTGCAAATCCAGGATATTGCTCTGACAGGGTTACCAATGCCTGCTCTGGGTGTGGATAAGGGTGCTGTTGCCGTACAGTAAACAGCATCCCTGTTCTTTCAGCCTGCACTGCCAATGAAGTGGAGGAAGCTCGTTCATCTGGAAACCTCCTTGAGTCCCCTGGGCTGAGGCTGACTGAACATATCCAGGAGAAACATTTAAAGCAACTTTCCTGCTGGTTTCTGTGAATTAAGCCCCAGCAGAGTGCACTTGCGTGTCAGAAAGTTTCTGTTGGTATAAATAGAGTAAGTTTGATTTATCTCACTGCAAACTTGAAACTGTGAAGGAGTCACTGATGCTTCCACATAAAATGTCTTCAGCAAATTTTCCCATGCAGGCTTTGAAAGGCTGAGGTGTAACCTGAACTGGGACTGCTTAGATGCTGGATTTCAGGGCTTTTTAGTTTGATCCTGGTAGAGGATAACTCAGCAGTTTAGGGAGCAGCCTGGGGAATAGCTGACGTGTTACAAGTCCTGTCCTCATGCCTAAAGGCCACATTGAGGGACAGGGAAAGCTGAACCTGCTCAGTTTCAATATAAAGAGCAAGAGATTAGTCTAGACAAGCATTTCTCTTCAATCAACTGTAAAAATCCTGTTGGTGGATTTAGTCTCCAGATACAGCTTAATATTTTGACAGCTGTGTCTAGCAGCAGATATTTGGGACAGGCTTGCCTGATCTTACACTTACCTAGAAGGTGAGTACCGAAACAGCCACGACACAGATCATTTCTCACTTCCTAATGGAGGATTAAGCATCGCTGCAGCCAGGAAATTGTGTTCTCAGCCAGACACCCCTGTTCCCCTGTCTCGATGTCTCCTCTCTCCTTCCCATGGGCAATGGGTGGGTATGCGGAGTCAGCTCTGACCACTGTTAACCAGATTCCCCTATGGAGCCTGCCGGTTTAATGTAAATCAACTTAAAGGTCATCTGTTTGCCGGGTACGGCAGCAGCGCCAGATCAGTGATACTGCACTTGAACAGCCTGCCCTCAATGTTTCCAAGAAGGAACCTGACAAATCTGTTTATGAGGGTGACTCAGTTGTTTATAATTAGCAGGAAAGTGGACTTTAGCTAAGGAGCATCCTTTCAAACCCATGTTTTATGGGCATAAACACTAGTAATAAAAAAACCAGAAACATGAAGTGGCAGAGTAGATATTTGCACTGGAATGCAACAGCAAGGGCTTGGCTTTCACCACACAGTAAGCTAGTATCTCTACAGTATTTTTAACCTGGGGAGGGGGGATCCTGGTATATTTATTGCCAGGGGATAAGCCATTTATTTCCAAAGGAAAACAGCAAAAAAAGAAAAGAAATGCATCCCTTAGGGGATGGAGCCACTGAGAAGTGTTATTTAAGACTCCATTTAACTTCCTGGGAAATTAATGATGTTTAAGTCTAATGATGTCAAACTGATGTCTAAGCTTTTCTAAACCACAAGCTCTAAGAAGATCCTAAAAACATTAAAGATATTTGCTGAGTTTCTGCGAGGGTGCAGCAGTGAACAAGAACCACAGTTAAGCAGCTCCTCAGAAAAAAACAGGACTCCAGTGCTACCTGTATAAGTCTGCAGTATCTAGCCCTGCAAGTTTTGGACATGATGTTTTAGGTTCTTTCAAATTTAGATGTTTTAGTTTAGTTTTTACCCCCAGATAGTGGTCATGCACCTACCTCCCCAATTAACTTCTAGTATTCAGCTCAAAGCACTCCTCCTACCTGCTAAAGCTCTCACAGTGCTGGTGTAGGAGCATGGCCGCTTGGAAAGTTTGCTTAAGCCAAGGTTACCAGGGGATACGAAAATCCAAACTGCAAAGACTTAATGCGTAAACAGTGTTAGATTTACATAGTGGAGATTTCTCAATGCAATAAGCTCTCCTCAAAGCTGAGGGGAACAGAATAAGGGTCATTAACTGTGCAGCCAGAGTGGGTTGGGGAAGTAAAGCAGCAATAAATGGAGACTGCTCTGGGCTGTGGGTGAGACAAAGTGCTCTGCTAAGACCTTTGCAGCAGCTCTTCAGCTGCCTGGGAGAGGGGGTAGGGCAGAGGGCTTCTTAAGTCTTCCTAAAATCTCTTCCCTTGGGCAGGGATGGTGCCGCCCTCCCCAGTGGATGCCCCTTTGCAGCTGGGATGTGGGGCTGCTTCCTGGTGGGAGGATGAATCCCAGGAGCTTGTATGGGAAAGGTACCTCAGAGATGGTGGGTCGGGGCTGTGGCCTGCCCTGCAGGGAATCCCCCGGCAGAGGATGCCTTTACCTTCCTGAAGTCTTGCTCTCCTCCGGGTGCTCTGGTCCGTGGTGTCAGGGGCAACAGCCCCGTCCAGCCGCCCAAGCCTCTCTGCGCCGGGGGCAGATAAAAATGAAAACAGCCAGCGGCTCCTGGGGAGCTGTGTCAAAGGTAAGAGGCAACCAGAGATCAGTGAACCTTAGACCCGTCATTGAGCAGGGCAAGGCGGGACAACAGGACTGCCGTCATGTTCAGCAGAGCCAGTGGCCGTGCCCCACTGCACCCCCTCCCTCCCTCCCTCCCTCCTTCCCCACTTCCCATGCTGGGGTTTGGCAGTGGGTGGATGGATGAACGGATGAATGGGTGGGTGGATTTTTTCCCCATGCTTCGGGGTCCAAGGCCAGCCTAGCTACCAGGGGCACAGGGAGCAAAAGCAGCTCACACCCCGCTGTGGGGGGGTTTGAGGACCAGGGAGGGCTGGGTGCGGGGCTAGCCAGAGCCACAGCGTGCCAAGGATCTGGCCTTCTCTGGGTTTTTGTAATACAGCAATTTCTGCTGATGCACATTAGACGTGGCTTTGGTCAAGTGCCAAGGTAAGGACTCAGATAACTTGAGCCTGGGATTGCTGAAGCGATTTGTTTTCAGGAGCATGGCTGGTTTACCAGCTGGCAGGAAAGAGCACACCCGCTTCTCTTGCAAAGTGCTTCAGCAGATGAACTGGGGAGGTGCAAAGTGAGCAAAAACTGAGTACTTGGGCTTTTACTGCCTTTTGATTAAGGTAATAGCTAGTTACCACAGGCAGCTGGGGCTTGGTGCTTTGGAGAAGGCTGCTCTTGTTCAAGCTCTAGTATCTTGAGAGAGAGATCACAGCATGTTAATGCATTGGGATAACAGGTCTGGAGTGAACACAGGAAGATCTGATAATTAAAAATCTAAATAAAGATAGTTTTTGTATTTCTGTCACTCATCTGATGATAGTCAGTGTCTTTCCTTAAAGTAACAACTCCTAAAGTTTTTTTTAATTGAAACAGACTCTAAATATCCATCCCTAATGGTTATAGGGAGCAGAGTGAAAAGCAGAAGTCCTACAAGCAAGCTTAAAAAATTCTTACCCCAGTTTTGAAATGAAGAATGTCATGTGACTTCCAAGGCCTGACTGTTGTGGCTAGATTACTTCCCATTTCTAAGATGAAATGCCATGTACAGATGCCCGGGAGTTGCACCGATATCATACGGGAGCAGTGCCCCCACCAAGTGGGATCAGCATGACAGGTTTTGGTCTGCAAGCCAAATGAAAGTGTTTTCCTTCGTTTGGGAATGTGTCCATGCACAGATTTGCACTGTCACAGCAAGACTGGCTTGAGCATACCCATGTACGCCTCCAGCCTGAGAGCTGATCTTACCCTGCAGTTTTTTTGCCAAAAGGAAGGAAAGTGTTGCCTTCCCAGGTCCCTTCCCATCAGGTCTGCAGAGGCTAGAAGAGGATTTGAGGATCCTTTGAAGATATTCCTAACAACCCTATGAAAACCCAAACCGTCTGAGGCTGGTACAATTTTTCCAGCACAGAAGCAGTTCAGGTGTTCCTATCCCTTTCCCATAACCTGTTTCACAAGGCTGTGCTGTGAAATGAGCTGACTTAAAGCCTTATTTTCTTCCAGGGCTTTGGGTAGATCGGTTCTTAAGCAGGAGTCTGTGTGTGACCCTGTGAACAGCCATGTTGGCACAGCAGAAGGGTAGAAAGGTGTTTCAGGGTTTGGGAAGGGCTGGGGGGCATAAATACCTTAGGCTGGAATTGCTGCAGGACATTTCCCATTGTGAACATAAACCTGGTAGACCTCTGACAAAGCCTGCTTGTACCAGTACATTTAGGATGCTTATTGTCTCAGGGAATGCAGATGACCATCAAAATTCAGTTTAATCTTTGGAGGTATGTACTCCATCTGCAAGGATCTTGTGCTTATAATGCTATTTGAGCGTCTGACCCACAGCAGTGAGTGATGCTGAAAGGCAGTCTGCTCCCGTTTACCCACTGCTTTGGACCTACAAGCTATGGTAACATCATGCACCTAAACTAAGCGTCTAATTGTTAGTAGAAAATGAGGCTCTCTGTCTTGGTTGGAAGGCTTTGAAGCCTTATGAAAGGATTGCTTTGTAGCTGCTAAAACCAGCTTCGTTTCCAATTTGCGCTGCTGCAATAAGCTCTCATCTCGTGCTCTGTTATTTTCATACCAATCTCATCTGCCCGAGCAGGTGTTATGTCTCAGATGCCTTTGTTAAGGGCTTTTATAAAAGGAGATGCTGTATATGAGATGCCCACACAAAGCGCTATAGCCTGGCTGGTGTAAATGCCCTCCGGAGACCTCTGGAGCCTGGGCTGGGGCATCTGCCTCCTGGACGGGCTCTTCTCCTGCTCTTGGTGAGGCAGACCCCACTAGAGGGCGCAGCTTATCTACAATGTAAGCCAACGGGGATGTCCGCTCCGGAGTATCATTTCTGAACTAGGCAACCAAATAGCCACCAGTCAGTGAGGGTGAGGAGAGAGATGGACTGAGGTCTCCTGCCAGAACTGCATCTGGACAGCCAGCTTTTCTTTGGGTGAGCTCTGTTCTCCAAACGACCGGGATGTGAACCTTTGTGATAAACGCTGTTGCAACGTCAGGAAGCCAGAGCTTTTTTGCACAGTGTCTTGGTCTGCTTGCCTGCTTCCAGAGCGTGCGAATATCTTGCTGTCCTGGATGCTCAGGATCAGACCTCCTTCAGCAGTGACTGCTTTGCAAATAAAGACTGTGGCTCCATCCAAACTGGATTGGTAGAGCACTCGGTGTAACCTGCATGGAGCTAGAGAGGCACCTTGCTCACCTGTGCTGGTGCAGTGAAGGGTTCCTTACCAGAAATAAACTTTATTGGTAAAAACCTGGGCATTGTTTGTTTTTCTGAGGTTAGAGATTGCATTTACTTTTATGCTTGCCTGATGTAATTATGCCACAAGAATTTGCAGGACAAGTCTGGCCACGGGGGTGGTGATATGGATCAAATACTCCAGCCCAGCAATGCATGATGTGAGCACCTGGAACCCCCTTGTAGACCTTCCCCCACTGCTCCACCTCAGCCTTTTTCTTTGATTTGAAGGAAACGGTGACATTTCGGTAGTGCATAGAAATGCCAGAGCAGGTCAAAATAAAACAAGTGGAGTAAACATGCAAGAATAATTCCAATAATCTTGTATTTCTGGCTCTGCCTGCTATGTAACTTTGGGCAGGTTGCCTCTCCTTCCCTCTTTCTCTGAGTAAAAGGAGGCACAAGGACACAGATCTTTCTGGAGCAGTTTGGGAGCTCCTGGAGGGCTCTTTTTCAGTGATTGTGTAGCACTTGGTACCTCCTGACTATGACTGTTGTGAGGAAGCATTAGCTCATCGATATAAGCACTGTAAATCAACCCTTGCTTAAGGAAGAGCAGTTGGGTAGAAAAGGCAGCAGGGTCCAGTAATAAGGGCACTACCCTGATCTGAAAAGAAAGACTAAAACCTCAGCTTTGCCACTTGCCTGCTGTCTGCCTGTGGGAAGAGTTATTTTGTCTCTCCTCACTTGTTTCTCCCACTCCTCTTGGCTTGTCCACTTGGTTTACCTGTGCTCCTTGTTGTGCTCTGTGCAGGCAGCCCTGTGCAGGAGGTCTGATCTCCATCGAGGGTCCCACACCGCTGAACCAACACTAAGACCTTGTGTTGTTTAGAACTTGTTAACTGCTTAGCCTCAGCTTTGGCATTTTTGGACACCGGAGATCCCCGAATACTGTGAAGTTGTTCCCAATCAGTCAGTTTTCATCCTAAATGCTCCCATTTCTTCTTATTTAGCATGTTTCAAGAGTATGGCTGTGGTCTTGGCAGCCCTGCTCAGCTGAGCACTGTTTGTGCTGCTTGCTTGGGTACCTCCAGGTTCTTGTTTTCTGCTCACATCACAGCACTGCTGCACGATTTCGCATGGGGACAGGTGGCTGTGACCTCACTCCTGAATTTGGCTGGTTTGACAAAGAACAGCCACAGATACTGGAGCATGTTTCAGCTGCCCGGATTATACCGTGAGGACTGCTGTCTGCCTTGCCTCATAGTCTCTGAAGAAAACATCTGAAAGCATAAGTGGCTTTTGGTTTTTTTTCTTGCTGCTGCTGGGGTATGTAGAGGAGCAGAAAAAAACGTGTTTTACACCAGAAGGACTTTGTGAAACTTCTCTGACCTAAACCACAGAGCCAGGATTTGCTAGAGCTGCTTTAAAGTTACTGAAGTTGCCACAACAGGGATAGAGCAGTATGAATATGAGATACAGTGGCCTGGAAATCCTTGTTTGATTTTTCAGAAAGCTGCGTATCTACAATGCATGTGCATATCTATGCAGGCATTTTAGAAAGTATGGGGTGCGTATTTGATAGTGTCTGAATCCTGCTGTTGTCCTGTGCCATGGTCTGGTGGCTTTAGGGCTCTGGGCTATGCTGAAAGCCCACAGTGGCCACAGGCCACTGCTGACCTGATGTAAACCCTCTGCTGCTGCAAACTGCTCTATATACAGGCTTCGATGGGCTGCCTCTGTATTGCCAGGCTTTCTGAGAGTGTTGCCCGTTGTCTTGATGCTGTTGCAAAGCCAACACTGTGTCTATTGTGAGCTCTGGCTAGCTGGACAGAAGTGAGGTTATGGTCAGATTTAGATAGCTGGCAATGGGCATGCAGAGCCTAGAATGAATGGTCATAGAAATGTGGCTTTCATTATGACCTTGCCTAAGTGATTTTGGCTCCTGGACCAGCTGTAGGACAGACAACTTGTCTCTCTGCACCGCCAGCTTCAAAGGAACCAGTCACTTGAGTGCAAGTATATATAGCATGCCTTGCTTTTGGGGTATAAATATTTTGGTTTAGCTGGTATTGCTATAAACGAGCTCACTGATCAGACTCCACCTGTGGTCCTGACCCTGCTCTTGCGGAGCAGGTCTCCTCACTGTGCTCATTTGAGCAGGGCTGTGAAATGTTGGTCTGGGGAGCCCCTGGCCAGCTTTGAGAGAGGTGGGCATGCTGAACAAGCCAGCCTGGCCCTTGTCGGTGGCCAGCAGATACAAAGCCTCAGAAATAAGCTGGGGCTTTTCTATTTTTAAAAGCCTATTTGTTTCAAGGAGAAACATCTGAAACCACAGTAAGCAAAATGAATTCAAAGTAATTGGTCCATCCAGAGGTCACAATAAATTATGTTCTCAAAACTGTTCGCTGTACCTGTGCTGTTAAGCAGTAATCCCTTGTTTGCATGATGGTTCTCGTAGAAAACATGGGTAAGAAGTTAATCACAGAGGCCTAGCTTGGAATGGAAATGCTTTTTCTAAGCATCCTGGCCTTTGTTTTTTCTCCTTTTCTGTGCCTGCAGTAATGTCATGAACTGATGCAAAGTCCATCTGCTGAAGCCCAAAGACCCATTGTAGCCCAAAGACCCATGGTAGCCCACTTGTGATGATACAGGCACAGTTTGTCACCACTGCAATGGAGCATTAAAAGATCATTTTGTCAGTTTTGAGGGGAGGAAGGATTGTGCCTTTGCTAATGAAAAAAGATTGGGCTTCTCACTGTTGCACTGATAGAGAGTTAAGAAATATTTTGAGCATAGGTGGAGTTGTAATGATGAACACATCATTTACACTGAGGCTCAAAACCAAGCCTGCCATGAACTGCTTCAGGCTTCTAAAATGCTAGTCTTCCTGTATTAATTATTAACATTGCTAAAACACTCCAGAGATTGGCTCGGAAACATTAAACAAGCTTAATATTAATGGCTCCCAGATGATAAGGGATGGTGAACATTAGCATGTGCTAAAGACTGAGGAGGGACAATAACTACTGAATACAATAAACATTTTAAGTACAGTGGGATTAAATTACAAAAAGAATACAAGTGTGAACCACAAGAAAGGTTTTCCTATAGCATTGCCTGCTACCTGTTTGAAAAGACAGATTGTTTACACCTTTGAAATTACACTTAACGGGTCACAATAAATAGCCTTGAAGCATAGGGATGTGCTGAGGTGGGAAACGTCTGCCACACACCTCCTTACTCTTGAGAGGAGCCATGCTAGAGGCTAGAGACTGTTGCAGGCAGTTGCCTACCCACACTGGTTACCTGCTAGCTACAATCCCTTGCAATTTATAGGGGATTTCTCAAAAACTTGTTTAAGAGTTGCTATAAACAGCCCCTGCTGGGGGTGCTGGAGGTGGGGTGGAAAGATATGAAAGTAGTCAGTGTTCCCTTTTAATGCATGGAGTTGTTCTTGCCATATGTTTAATAAGTAAATTGCAGCTTTTGTGAAAGGTACATGGGGCTTTCTCTAGTGAAAATATATGCACCGAACATTTTGCTTATCCCAAACTTCATGTTCACTTATACTCAGCAGAGGTTGGCCAGGAGGACACCTCTCCACAAGTCCAGCCCACCTTGCCAAGAGAGCTGCGATGCGGAGACTTTTGGCTCTAGCTTGGGTACCTGACTTCAAAGGGAGAGCCGGGTCCTGAAGGGTATGGAAATGAAGGAAATGGTTCTGTGAAATAAGAGACATCATTACCTAACAAGGTGCAGGTTTTGCAGCGTTTTACATGATTAAAGCACTTAAGCGCTCTCTTCCTCGTGCATGGTCCAGTGCCTACCATGAGCTCTGTGTGCTGCTTTTTTGCCAGTGGGGATCTGGTGTTCGCGATGGACCTTGACCTCTCTGATAAACTTGGTGGCAACTGGTCAGCTGGCTTAAGCTATTAGTCTAGGACTGGCTCATGCTTACAGAGTGGTAACACATGTTCCCTTAGGAAACTAGGCTAAAAATGGCTGTAGGCGGTACCTTTCTACGCGAAGGGCTATGGAGGAGATCACTGACAGCCAAAAGTTGCTCCCAGCTCAATAATCTCCCACAGAAGTGTTTAATCTGTCTGTGTTTGCAAGACAGTTGTAACAAATGCAACTGAAAATGTTTTGCAGGTGCTTGGAAAGAGAAATATTTAAGTAATGCTGTCTAGCACAGACTTGGAAAGCTTGTGTGGGTGTGAATATAATTTTATTTTCCCTGAAGTCCCCACCCAGCTTTTGGATGTACAGTACAGACATGTTCATAGGGCTTTTTATGATGGGTTTTGCCTCTCCATGCTTTGCAGCAGACCAGTGGCCACATTGTAGTCTTGCTTTTTTTCAGGTCACATCTAAATATTTGGCTGGTTTTCAGCTGGTTTTCAGTCTCATGGACTGGGTGTCACAGGCATGGTCCATAAAGGCACAAGAATAGAAATTATTTCATCAGTATGAGCCTGAGCAACCTCATTTAATGCCACCCACTGCTGGAAGAGAGTAGTAAAGCAGTCATTCCATTGTGCAGAGGTGAAATGAGTCATCTATTACAAATAAAATAGGAAGGAATGAAGATGCCTTCGGGGGGGGGGGGGGGGGGGACACCACACCTTTTTT
>NW_010973023.1:364050-371853 GCF_000737465.1 Haliaeetus leucocephalus | reverse complement strand
AAACAAAAGCCCCTGGGGGGGGGGGGGGGACGGGACACACGACCATTATCTGCTGTTACCTAGAGCAACTCCTTTTATAATTGAAAAATGTATTAAAAATTATTTTTGGAATTTCTAATTAGTTGAGTTGAGCCACTAATGTGCTCAGAATGTTTCAGAAACTTAAACTAGTAACTGCCCCAAAAGAGGCCACCGCAGAGAAGTCTCTTTCCTGCCTTTCCCCTCTGCCACCACAGCTACAAGGTCAGGATGAAAAATTCTGTAGAAATTGAGGTTGGGCAACAAAGGCGGAGTCTGTCAATCCCTGGAGAGATGCCTCCTAACAGTGCCCAGCCCTACTACATGGCTTAAGATTGGAAATCCTGCAATAAGTAGCTATATAGTGAGTATCTGTCCTTAGGGAAATGCACAGCTAGGAAAGGCAGAAGACAAAAGAAAGGAAAAGCAGACAGTTGTGGCTGAGGCCGTTCTGTTCCTGCCTCTGGCATCTATTTCCAGCCCAGTCCTTGACAAGCCATTCAGCCAGCTATGGAAGTTTGTGGTTTCTAGATGCAAGCACATATTTTGCTTTCTGTCCAGTTTGGGGTATTCAGTGCTTTATTTATTTATTTTTACATGCAGCTGAAATGAAAGGGTTCTGTGGCAACACATTGTGTTTAGGGAAAAAAATTCTTCTTTTAATTATTTCTACAATCAGAGGGAAAACTAAACGCTGGAGAATTTGACACTTGCCTGACCATTTTGACTCTTTGTTGATGGATAGCAGAGGAGCTAATTCCTTCACATTCCTACAGGGAAAGATCAGAAGGGGTTTAGAGACGTAATAATTAATGCTGTGGAAAAGCCTACAGGAAAATTGCAGAGCATGGTAACTGCTGCAGGGCTGGGATGGGGTGCAGTAACTAACGGGTAAATTGGCTTGGGGGTGCAGGGAGAGGCAGAGGGCAGGGAAAGCGTGCTGGGCAGATGAGTCAGTCCCACATGCCATTCATCCATCACTGTGCACAGAAAAACAGGAATGCTAGGGATGCCAGAAAAATGTGTTACTACTTAAAATCAGATGCACCAACTCTAACACACTGTAACATCTGAAGTATTTTGTCTCCGTTTCCTCCAATGTTTTGTACCAGTATCTTCTTTCACTTCCCGGTTTAGGCAAACTTCTTTATTTCAGGAAACTGTAATGACCTGCCTTCCTGCCCTGCTAGTGATTATCACAGCTGGAATCTGAAATCCTTTAGCACCAGCATGGCTTATTTTAGGTAAACCAGGAATTATTAGCTGACACCGCTGGTTTGCTGCTGTTCTGTGTAGGTGGGTGACCGGAGAGGTGATGGGAGATGGGGTAGTGATGCACAGCTTCAGTTTATCATGCAGAACCGTGAGACATCAGACACAGCTGCTCTTCTATTTGATGTTAAGTGGTTGGAACCATTCCCTGAGATGAGATGTGGCAATTTTTCATTTTGCTGTAAAATAGGTGACAGGAAAATACCTCATCCCTGACAAGTGCAGAAGATGGTTAGAAGCAGAGCATGGTTAAGTTCTACTGCGCTTGAGAAAAGGCATGTTTTGCCTCTGATTTGCACTTTGGATGAATCTGGATGGATTTCCACAGAGACAACAAACGGCATCTCCTTCCCCCTCTTCCATTCCAGCTGAGGGAGTTAAACTGTGATGTGGTTTCACATAAGTTTTCCAAAATGATGTTCATATGCCATTTTACGGAACAGTATGACTAATTAGTGCAAGCACTTGGTGTGCTACAAACAATTGGTTGTTTTTAGACCATGTGTTGTGGCTATGTTTTACTGCAGTCCAAAACAACTGGAGTTTAAGAAAACCTGGAGGGTTTGATTGGAAAATGTGGCTCAGCTTAACTCTGCAACATTTGGGATGGGAGTGGATGAGGCCACACAGCATGGAGCAGACAAACCATGGGGAAAATCAAATAAGCAGACAGCGTTGAGCCCTTGTAGCAAGGCCACATGATTCCTTGCTCTCGTGTCTACATGCTGTCAGCGGGGCGAGGACACCGGCACAATGGCAGGAGGAATGCTTTGATATATAAATCCCAAAGTGATGCAGAGCCAGTTCCTCAGCTGCTTCAGCTGATGTAATGCATTGTTTTTGCCAAAGCCATCCTGATTTTGTCTGGCTGAAGGACTAACTAGTTCAGGCTATTTTTTTGGACAGATGTAGAGGCTGTATTCCCAAATTAAATATGTATATTGATCTCTTGCCTGCCTTCCACCCAGGCTCTGGGAAGAAAAGGCAGGGGTATGTAGGTCTTGTCACTGTAATACCCAAGCATCCCACAGTCTGGAATGGATTTTATCCCCATAGCACTTGAGGTAGGAAATGGTGAGTGGGTTTAGGCTAGGTGGAAGAGATGTATGATGTATTTTTAGAAGGTTCTTCTGAAAACAGCCCCAGGCTCTCTTAAAACTTAGCTTTTTTTACACAGCAAGAGGGGAAGCCAAAGGAGGAGAAACAGCCAGATTTTACAGCTCGCTGTGGTGCTGTGGCAGGCTGGGAGTAGCAGATAGGAGCACAGATAGCAAACGGCAGACCATAACAGGCCGTCTTTCTGAGCCAGGCATGGCAATCGGTTGCTGTTCAGCAGCCTGGGATAGGTTTGGCTCCCTGCAACTACAGCTGCTGTGGAGCTGGCTTCGCTTTGCTTTGTGCTGAAACAGTCTGAGCTGTGGCGTGTCTGCTGCTAATTAGATTAGGTCCACAGAGGCTGCATTGAACAAGTGCCCATTTTTAGCCCAAGATGGGCAGTTTTGAGTAAGCTTGGTGACAGTTTGCAAATTGCAGGTAAGTTCCCTACCTGGCACAGTAATGGAGAGCTTGCATGTGTTGGTCTGGTGAAGGCTGGCTTACATCCTCCAAACAGGAGGATCAGTGGGGCCAGGACAACCTCTCTGGGGCTGTTGCAGTGTCAGCTGTGATGGATATTCATGTCCCAAGTTTTGTGGCAGGGTGGAGAGCCCGCAGTGTTTGGACTAGTGCTCGTTAAGGCAGGCAGACTCTCAGTTTAGTGCTTACCACAGACTTAACATACTTCACCCCAGCTACCCAAAACATGCTTTTGGATGCATGTCCAGAACTTTAGCAAGAAACCTCTGATTTCCAGACTACAATTATATACAGCCTGTTTAGCTGTATGCTTTTGTGCTAACTTGGCTCTAAGCTTTACATAGCATCATCCCCATGCCTTTTCTCCAAAGTAGCTTATAGAAAAGAGATGCAGTTGTTCTGCCTTTGGCTAGACAAGCCAACCCCTTCTCATTTCAGGGAAGGTCCTCCTGCTGCTTATCCTAGGAGTTTTCTCTCTACAGCCATGCAAGTTTGAGTTCTTCACGTGGAAAAGCAGATTTGCAGGCATCATTTTAGGTAAGGTCTTGTGGATGATTGTGCAATGGTATAAATATTTGCATTGGTAGACCCTTACCTGAAGTGCTCTAACACTGAATGTAATTCTTTGGTGTTTGCGTTGTGATGGTGGCACACAACCAACCTGTGACCAGTTTATCACTCCAAAACTTCCTCTTCTTCCATAGTTTACAGTGGATGAGATCATGAATTTAGTTATTGATGTGCTATTTGCTGTCTGCTTGATCTAATGCCACCTGTTTCTCAAGTCCTTAACCTGTTCCCATTCTTGTATGACTTTATCCTCCTTTATTGGTGATGCTTCATAACACTGTGTCATCAGCGTATTTCATTAGTGCTGTCCTACTTGTGTCAGGGCGCTAATGAAAATATTAAATGAAATCAACCCCAAGCTTAACGTTTGAAAAACTCCCTCCAAAGGAAGATTCTTCCCCAACCTTGAAAGGGATCCAGTTCTGAGACCTCAAGACCCCCAAAGCGGCATCTTCAGTGACCTGTGAAAAATTTAGAGATGAAAAACTGTCTTTCATGACATGCCAAGGTGACTAGAGGAGGCCAATAAGTCACTGAGGGGTTTTGGCAAGATGAAGACAACAAATAAGCCCTCTTCAGAAAAAAACCCACATCTTTGGAATAGCAAGTAAGTTGCTGTTGGTAAAAAGGGAACAAGATAATTATCTGCTGCTGTTGTGGGATATTTTTTTTTCCCATCCCTCCTAAATCTTGGCTTGGAAGCCTACCACTTTATGGACTGTATTCTTTTCGGTCAACCCAAGCTCATAGATCTCTTTTCTGGACCACCTGGGAAGGCAGTTATCAGTTACGGCTTTGCTGTGGTAAGTCGCTGTGAAACTACAAGCCCCAGGCTAGACACAAGGAAGCTAAGCAAGGTTCCCAGCGTGCCAGAGCTCTGCTGATGCAAATAGTGACTCTGCTGACTTGAAGAGATGAAGCAACAGTAATGAATCTCATCCGGACAAAATCTGCATGGACACTACCAGTCTCCTGAGTCCCGTCTTGACACTGCTCAAATGTGGCAACAACATCTGAAAACTTTTCCCAGGAGGTCTGATTTGCTGAAGGGGATCATCTTGGGCTCTTTAGGAGGTCTAATAAAGTACAAGCCCTTTAGTTGCACCAGTGATTTTCTCTGCAGTATTCCAGTGCCAGCACATACTTGTCTGTGATGTAATTTTTTTCCATTAATAAATCCACAGACCCTGCTGGATAGCATTGCTGTTATGTTTGCAAAATGTTACAATGCTAATGGAGCTCTGCTTGTTCCACCTATCTTAACAATAAGAAATATTGGCCCCCTAAGTGTAGATATTCCAAGGTATTTAAGCGTTCCACTCTCCTTGGACTAATGGACATCTTGTTAAACCTGTCAGACTTCATTTCTCATATAGCAGATGCCATGATCTTGTGGTGGAGCAGAGAGGTGCCCTTGTGTTTCCTTTTAACACCGTCAGCTAGCCACTGGATTTGCCTATCCCAGGGCTTGCCACTAATAGAGATGTAATCATATTTTGCTGCACAGAATATAAACCCATCCTTTTTACTATGTAAAAGTGGTCTGTTGAGTACATCAGCAGCAGTTTTAACAGCTGATGATGTGTTCTGATTCTCAGGAGTGAGGTTTTACAGGACAGTTTGGTTTAAAAGCAGCACAGAGGGAAAATTGTATATTTGGGGTGTGCTCTGCATCAAATGGCCTCCTTGTACACAGGATATTGGAGAATGAGGTACGTACTACGCTCTTAAAATAGAGCCCTTTGAAACTGGCACGGGACACTCAGTCTTGTCCGAGTATCATTAATCACAGTTATGACTTTAAGACAAAACGAGCCTCAACTTCATGTTGCTTCTTAAAATAAGAAATGTACATTTCAGTATTTCATTTTCAGCTGCACTCACTGCACTTCATAGCATAGCCAAAACTAACGTGTTTGAATCATTATTTCATATTTATTTGGACAACTTCTGTATGTATAGTATTTTTACAACAAGATGGCTTATTTTGACTATATTACAAGAAAAAAATTACTATATGTGTATGGAATGCAAGAAGAAAGAAGAATTTCTGACACTGCAGCACATATTCAATGTGTGATTTGAAATCTGACTGCAGTCACCCAATAGATTCTTCTCTTCCAACCTCTCTGCTTTATTTTTTTAATTTCTTTCTCTCTTTTTCACAAAGCCCTCTCAACAGTAGGTTTTCAGACATAAACCTGTCTAGCACAAGCCTCAGTTTGGCTGTAAGGCCAAGCCTCTGTAAGGCTTTCAGCCAGTAAGGCAAACAGCACTGATGCAAATCTTACTGCACCACTGAACTGGAAATTCCTTGCATGGATACAGTGATGCAGCTGCACAGGTGGCTGAAATCCCTGGGCAACATGGACCTAAAAATAAGGCACTGCCCCGCCTCTTTAGCCAGAATTCCTCAAAGGGCAGGGGCAAATACAAGGATAAGGGCTCAGTGAACAAGTTACGCAGAGCCTGAAAGGATGATAGTGCTAAGCCACGTCTTGGGGAGGTGAGGTTGGAGTTGTGGTGGCTGAAGAAGGGAAGCATGCAGGATACCTAGGAATGCCAGACACAGCAAGGTTCTGCCTTCATAGCAGGGTCAGAGCTCACTTTTAAGGCCCCTGTGCTGCCTTGCAGAGCAGGTGCTTTTTTTTCCACTTGTATGAGCTCAGAGTAAGCTTGATGCCAAATCTCAGGATGTGACCTGTTTTTAATGCCCAAGTAAGGTGGGGAACTCATCTATCAGCTTCTGCTGACAAAGTAATAATTTGTTTCTTGTAAAGAGAAACAGTCCGAGGCGTAAGAGGCAGTATCAATGCAATACCACTACCCAGTCATCAGAAGAGCCATGGTTCCCAAAACAACTGTAACATGAGTGGTGAGTGCATGCACAGCCCAGATGCTGTCTGAAAATAAAACAGAGTGTTTGGCTGCTCTAAGAATGTCGTAGACATTGAACGAGAGCTGGAGTGATGGCAGAGTGAAGGAGAGGGTGGGCTTCGAGTTTCCTCTTGAAAGTGATGCTAAACAGGAGAAAACATCAAAAATTAAGGGATTCCTGTTCAGGCTGCAGATCCCAGGGCTGTGAGGAGGGGACCTGCCTGTCAGGGTGGCTGATCAGGAAGACTTCATTAGGAATTCTCCATTGCTCATCTACTCTGAAGTCAACGGTTGCACCTCCAAGGTCTGCGTGGTCTCTTGCCGCGTTCGGACACGTCCGGTGCTGGGTGCTGTGCAGGCACCATGCTGCAGAGGAGCAGAGGGCGATCACACGGAGACAGTCGCTTCAGTGCAGGCACTGGCTATAAATAGGCACCTTGATATCACTCATATAAAAAGCAACACGTGAGAATTAAATAGTTTCTGCAGAACAAGTACCAGCCTGGGACTGATAGAGGGCATCTGTACCCTCTTGGGGAAAGAGATTCTGCTAAAACTAGGGTTTTTTCTTTTCCTAATATAGCCACCCATTGCTTTATGGTCTGATACATGCCCTCATGGGAAGGGATGACATATTAAACTGCTTTTCACAGTTTTGAATTTGAGGATGACCCAAATCTTGGTTGTTGTACATGAAAACTGCCAGATTAACATTGGGCTGACCCGAGCTGGCAGGCGTTGTCTTTTACCTTTATCAAGTTTGAATCCATGATAAAATTAAGTCGTAAAGATTAAATACAGCTTGCTGGTCTTTGGCAGTAAGGGTGCGGGTGGGTTTTGCAGCCCTTTTTTCTGTCAGACGTCTGTGTAACCTGCTCGGTGTCCTCAGCTTGAGAGACTTACAATTTGTATTTGAGGAATTATTGTGAGAATTGAAGTACAAGGGCTGTGGCAGGAATGTCAGAGGATACATGCTCCTTGTCAATGTGAATTAATTGAGCACTGATGTAGTTGACACCAGAATTAATCATGTCCACTTATACTTAACATGAAGATTAATGGTTGAGGGGATCCCATGGGGCTAAGAGGCGGGTGAGGATTCGGGGCAGGAGACAGGTTTCTGGCCCACTCCCTCCGTCTTTGTGGCAGAGAAACCGCCCAGGTTCACAGCTAGTGAGGATGTGACGTCCGTTTCCCCGATTTCAGGGAAATTTTCTTCAGCTTTGTGGACAAGAGGCCTCGGGAGGGCAAGTCGCCGGAGGGCTGCGAAAACCGGGGAGCCCGGGGCTGTGCCCGGCCACGGGCGCGGGTGCCGCGGGGAGGGAGTCCCCAGCGCGGCGGCGGGGCTGCCCACGGCTGAGGGGGCTGCTGCGGAGGAAGGGGTGCGAGGGGATCGGGCGAGCCGCCCTCCCCTGCCCGCATCCCGCTTTCGGGGGGTGGGTAAGTGAGGGGCGTGAGGCGGCGCCCGGTCCGTCCCCTCAGAGCGGGGGG
>NW_010973023.1:332147-363915 GCF_000737465.1 Haliaeetus leucocephalus | reverse complement strand
GTCCGCCATGGGGACGCAGGGGGCCGGGCGAAAGCGGCTGCCGAACCGGGAGCGCCTGACGGCGGAGGACGATGCGCTCAACCAGATCGCCCGCGAGGTGAGCGGCGGGCGGCGAAAACCCCCCTTCCCCTTTCTCTCTCCTCCCCCCCCCCGCCCTTTCCCGGGCTCCCCCAGCCGCCGCGCACGCGCCCCCAGGCAACGGGCACGACGGCGATTCAAGGGCAGGTTGATGAAACGCGAAAGAAAAATCGCATTCATCTCAGCGGTGTCGGCGTCTTTTGTGATGCCAGGGCACCGCTTAAGTCTGAAGCACTTAAAAGTGTTTATCTGTGAGGAAAACGGCGTACAGTGCCAGCCCGGGCAGAAATCCCTCCCCACTCCAGCCCCTCATTGGGGGGAAATTAATTGTCTGCTGCTGCTGAGGTTGCTGTTAAGGTCTGAGAACCAATAAATAGGCCACTCGGGTTTTTTATGGATATGGATAAATGAAAAAATGTAAACCAGCAGACTGCGAGGTGATGCTACGTGTAGGCACAAGTGTACAATCAAAGTTGGAAACTGGCTTATATTTATATTTAATGAGTTCGGCTTGCTGCTCACTAGACACTACATTGTGCTTCATCTGACTTTAAACAGTTAAAACCAGGCAATGGCTGTTTTCTTTCTACCTCCTCATTCTTACTTGTTGCATACAGTTGCATTGGTTCAAGGATAGGATGAATAGGATGACATGAATTTGGTTATTATGTTTTCTTAAGTTGATACAGGTTGTTCTGCATCCTTCTTCCTACAGTCTTCCAATAGGGGAGCTGGGCAACCCCAACCTGAGATCGGGATAAGCGTCGGTGGGGTTGTTCTTCACAGCGTCTAAGCTGATCTGATGCTGGCTGCTGCTGAAGGTGTCCATCATCCTTCCCAAGGATTGGTTATGTGTGTCTCCTCCCTGCCTCATGTTGGTCTGACCCCAAGATGGGTTACAAGACAAATCGCTCTTCTACAAGAGATTTAAGTCTCTCTCGGTTTCCTTTCCTGAATCACAGCTGGAGGAGGATCAGATGAATGCTAATGTGCAGCTTATTTTTGGTGGCAATTGGCTGTTAGATGGAGTTAGCTGTAACATCACTAATGGCAGCCGTGACATGGGAAGCCTTTACTGTTCTTGTGTACCATTTTGAAGTGGTTTGTAGCATCTTTGGAATACATGCAGTAGACTAATTTCTCTGTGAGTGATTCGCATAGTGTGTTTCCAGAAGTCAGAGTTTTGTGACAGTATGATGAGAAGTTAGGAAGGTTCCTAGGGATGGAGTTTGAGGTAGGAGGACAAGAACGTCTCATGTCCTGGACAGAAGATAGCGAGTAAGAGTGATTGTGCTGTCTGTTAGAGTTTGAGTCATGATAACATCCTAGGAATTCCTTCGGGATGAGGGTTTAAATTCCACAACTGTGTCCTGCCTGTGCTGTCATTTGATCAAGGAAAACATCAGTCTGTAACAGGGGGCCTAGGTTGTCCTTCTCTGTTGCATATTTCTCTCCTGCTTTCACTTTTATGTCGCTTATATACTGCTTTTCACTGTATTGTGCAGTGGTTTGAGGCCTCAAATATTGTGTTGTTTTGTGGTGGTGTGGTGGGGTTTTTTTTGTTTTGTTTTCTTCTGGCAATTGTTTAAAGTACAACCCCATTTGGTCAAAAAGCCCAACACAAGCATGTCTTTTATCTTTTCCCTTGAGTGCTAAAACTGTGAACTGCCAAGTTCAAGGTTCAGTATTTTCCCATATTATTTTAACTCTTTGCATTACTCTGTCTTGGGTTTTATGTCCTTATAATCTTTTGTTGTTTAACTGCCTGTTTTCCACACAAGGGATCCCAGATGAATCCTTCTGTATGATCTTAAGAACTCTTAAAAATGTAAAGTAAGCCTTTTGTCTCCTCCTAATAAAGATACTGAGAGCCTTCATGTTAAGAAGGATACAAGGGTTACTGAGATTTAGGCTCTTCCAGCCTTCCTCACAGGTGTTTAGGCAAAGCTGAGACATAGACATGTTGCATTTGTGCATAGATTTTCACACTTCTCTTTCCTTTGGTCTTCCTTTGTTATCCAGAAGCCACAGGTGCTTGCAAGTTATTAGCAGATTCTAGAATCTCATTTTGCCGTGCTCAGATGGGAGCCTAAAAGAGCATCCAAACCAGATTTATCATAGAGGTACTTTTACCTTGGGATCTCTGGGAGTAAGTTGAAATGTGTGCATCTTCTCTCCTTTTGGTTTTCCTCCAAAATGATTGTGCTGCTTTGACACTTTCCAGGTTTATTTTGTAATTGTGAGAAGACATTGAAAAATCAACAGTTATTGCTATGCTACATGCTTCTATAGGGACACATTAAGACTTGTAAAAACTCTCTTAAACTCCTCTAATTTGAAGCATAAATTTTTTTTGAATTTGCAACCAGGATGTCTTGCTGTGTACATGCAGTCTTGCGTAGATCAAAAGAGAGCCTTGCTCAGTGAAGAAGGCAGTCCTTACCCCCATGGGATGCGAGAACGGTCTTGAGAGGAAGTAACTAAGCAAGCGGAAGGAAATGGTAAAAGTGAAGCATATTGTAGTGATAGGCGTTTAGTAATAGTATTAGTCATGTTAAGCAGTAGTAGTAAGTTTGAATGTTTGAGGCAATTTCTGAGCTAGATCAGCTGCAAGTAGTTTATCCTCTTATCTAGACCTGTTCAGAGTGGAGGTAGAAGGTACAGTTACTGTAAATCTTCTTGCCCATCAGGGAAGAGTGGTACCGTACCACTAAATCTGGCTGTTGAGTTTGACTTGCATTGTAATTAAATGGATGGCAAATATATAAATACAGTTAACATAAGAACATGGTCTTCTGAGCTTCTAATGGAGTGCCACTTGGGATTTGCTGTATGCGCGCCTAGCTTGTATTGCTGAGGTTATTTTTTTTCTGGATGTCAGCTCTTACAGATGAAAGCAAAGCTCATCAATGATAGGCTTCTCCACTTTCAGACTCATGTTGATGCCAGTAGATTATTCTGTGTTTAGGTCAATGGAAACTTTGGGGCTATTTTATTCCTCTCTGTGGATACATGCCAGCAGTGTTTGCAAAATCTGGCATTTTGATACTCCTTGAGGTCTGTGCCAGCACAGCCAGCAGTAGTTGCACAGATATACTGTCCAGTCACCTGACCGTTCTCTTGGGCTGGTGTATGTGTGATTTGGGAATGCAGAGTCCTAGGCTGCTGAACCTTACAGGAGCCGGCTTCCTGCTTTTTTCCTGCTTGAGTTAGATGGGTTTGATGTGATAACTTGAGACGTTGTTTCTAGGGGAATATTTTTTTTTTCCTACCTTCCACTGTGCTCTTTGCTAGCTACAGCAATAGTTCAGTGTTACATGAGCAGAAAGAATTTTGCAAATCCAGCAAGGAACTGCCATCTGTGTAAAGGACATATTTCTCTTATAGGCAAATAATATTAGTTACTGGGTTTTATTTTCTTGAATGAGGAAGAGCAAGGTCAAGGTAAATTTCTTGTTTTTATTAGGAAAGTCATTTACACCCTGTTCTGCAAACAGATGTATGTTATACTGCTCAGAAAAACAATCCTGCCTTGTGTCATCTCTGTGCTAGAAATCTTCTCCTTTTCATCCAGCAATTTATGGAGTGGAACTCTTTAGCTAGTAATTAATTTGAAGTTAGTAATTTAAGCAACATAACATCACTTTCTTTAATAGTAAAAATAAAGTTATGAGGGTTGCTTCTTCACTCTTCGTACACTGTATGTCACTTTCCAAGTTTCAAGAACTGTCACCTACATACTTATATGTACATAATTATTATTTTTTAAATAGCTGGCATGATCAGTTTATGGACTGTAAATTTGATTGTTTCACTGAAGCTTTTGGTTTGAGCATTGACTTGCATTCTCAGTGATTCAAAAATGGGGATGTTACACTCCTGTGATGGAGCAGAAAATGTAGCTGTAGAAATAGCTCAAAATGCAGGTGAAATGAGCCAGCCAGCTTTACTGGTTATGGTAAGAAGGCGCTAAGTAACTTCAAAAGCCTAAATTTGAGTTTCAGGACTAGTGAAGAGATACTATGATCATTGTATGCAGAATCTAAAGGCCTGGTTTATGAATAGAGGAGATAATTTGGGGGAGAATTCTCTGGTTTATACAACAATTTGGGTGACCTGCATAAATAGAGATGGAAACAATTTGGTAAAAGTCGAAGCTAAACCAAGCAGAATGGATATTTATATATGGGAACACAAGCCACGCTAACTTTATTGAACTGTTGTGCAAACAAGCACATTTAAAGCAGCGTATTCCCTAAGGATATAGTAGGTAATGCTCGTGTAAGGTCTGTGTGCCTCAGTAGGATAGTGGTGGAACTTTTCTGAGCAGTATTTGGCATTAGAGATGCATGAAGACTTTTGTAAGCCAGATAAATATTCCAAGAGAAGACCTTGGAAAGGGTCTGTTTTGTGTAGCACCAGTTACTTGTACTTGACTTATTTTTTTCATTTCATTACTTTCTGTTTTTATGAGTGTTAACATATCAGCCCAAGAGAACAAATGATCTGAAAAAGCATGCCTGGCTGTAGGTCTTCTAGAATAGAAAGTTATGAAAGCAAGGGATGCTCATGGAGGGCTTGACTCAGCCTGGTTGACCTAAATATAGGAAGGAAGGAGGACTTTGTAGGCAATCCTTGCAAGTAGGGTGTGGAGAATTGTTCCAAAATTGAGATGGTTTTATGTAGCAAATGTGCTCTTCTTCATCGAAGGCTCCTTTTCCCCTAATGTTTTTATGTCTATGTATCCAACAAATGGCATTGGCATCACTTGTAATCTTTCCCAAAGGAAATGTGTGAAGGAGCAGCTTTGGATGGTTTAAGAAGATTTTTGTCTTGCTTAAGACCCATCTAATTTTAGTTAAATGGGTGATTGTAGCCTGTCTCTCAATGCACAATCCGCCTCACAGTATGCCTTTTGCAAGTTTAATTAATTAGTTGCCTGTTTTTGTGTTCATGCCTGGTCTGAGTCTGCTTCAGCTGTTCTCTTGCTGTCCGAGGAAACAGCTGTTTAGGAACTGTGATTCTTATTTCAGTCAAGCAAGAGACTGCTGTTAGGATTAACAACATGGGAAGCCCAGCCTTTTTCTTTGCAAGCCCAGATGCTGAGCTTGTCTGCAGGATATAATACTAAGCATTACCTCATCTAGAAGGATGTTTTTCCAGGGCTGTTGCTGAATAAAGTTGGAGCTCAAGTGTACTTGCAAGGCTTTCAACACTGTTCAGGTTTTTTTTTTTTTCCCCATCCTTTTGTTGCAAGGAGCATAATCCACATAGCATGTTGGGTTTGTGAAACAAGGTATTTGTCCCTCCTATCAAGTCAGCAGGTTGCCAGGAGCAGTGAATCTGTCTAGCTAGACATAAGCACTTGTAGGCAAACCTTAAAATAGCAGTTCTGAAATATCAGCTGTTGTCTTGCTTGTGTTGAAATACTTTTTGGGGGAGAAGTTGCCCATTGGAATGGGGGAGTGGAGGGAGAAGTAGAAGCCATACTTTCCTTCAGATAGTTGTAAGGTGGCTTTGAGACCATGGTTTGTTTTGTTTGTTTGTTTTTGGTTGTGTTGTCTTTTTTTCTTTTAAATACCAGAGATGCTCCCAAGAAGGGAAAGTGCGTGGCCATTTAATCATGGAGCTTTCTCTGCTTCTGGTCTTATCTGGTGCTCTTGCTTATCACCCTGAATCTACTAGAGATGAATAGCTGGCCTTGCACATAGTAGAAAAATAGCTGATGTTTGGGCTTTCATCACAAAGTAAAGATGAGGGAAGTGCTTAAGGACTTTTTATGGGAAGACATCTATAACCATCTACTCCCAAGACACTCTCCTTTTCTTTTACCTTATTTCAGTTAGGGAACAAGAAGTAGAACTTTCCCAGCTAAAGCTGGAAAAATAACCAGTATGTGCATTGAAATGAGACTATTACGTCAGGCAAAAATATATTTCAGAAGCATCCATATGGGTAGGCTTGGTCTTCAGTCTTGCAAGTTAGTGTTGGCCAATTCCTGGTGAATGCGGTTTTCATACCATGGGTAGCTGAGATGACTTGTTGTGGCAAAGATCACTGTGGTTCAAGGGTACTGTGACTGCTAGATTCCAGCCTAGCATCTTTGCCTGTAATTTCATTTTAAACTCTTAAAAGTAAGATGTTGTAAGGTAAACTGCTGCTGTTGAAGAGCTGCTGTATGCTGCTTCATCCTCTGCCCTGTGAGTAGTGTAACCTCTTCCAGGAGAATGACACTAGCGGCTGGGGACAGTAATCTCTTAAACTGAGTAGTCTGATGTGCTGGAGCTCATTTGCAGGTACTTTTAGATGTTTTGAGGGTGGAGAACCACCAGCGTTGCTGGTATGTAGCAAGAAATGTAAGGCAACTCTCAAAGGCCTGGATGTAGAAGCTTTAACTGTGTTGAAATTAAAGCTTGGTGTGGCATGATAAATACTAAATTAGGCAATACTTCACTGGTAGGAATTTCAAATTTTTTATTACCTGGGAGGAGCTGATCTAATTGCCATGCAGTCCTTGCAGCGTGTAAATGACTTCAGGTAGGTGAATGACCATGTGACGTAATTTTCTGTTATGAAAATGTGGAAGTTCTGGTCAGGCTGCTAAAAACTACTGGTTTCTGGAGGCTACAGAGAGGGTACAGAAGTCATGTATTCAGAGGCTGGGAAAAAGCACAGGAGTAATACTTTCACATTGGCAGGAATGTGCCATAACCCTGACCGCTGTACTAGTTTGACAACTGTTCTTACTTAAGAGTACTCACTGGTTAGACCTCAGCACCAAAGACATTTCCTATGTGTATTTGGATGGATTCATAATTCTGCCTTTAAACAAACTTAACTAAGTGGCATGAAGTGTGGAGGGAAGAGTGAAGGACGAGGCTTGGGAAGTATTTCCTGATGAGCAGAGCTACGAGCAGTTTTATGGCCTAACCAGCTGAGAGTTTTGGACATTGAGAGTGGGGAAGGCGCAAGCGAACTCTAACACTTTACCCAGAGCTGAGGGAGGGTTGCTTGTTTGGGGATGTGGATGTATGCCTAAACCAAAAACTGGGCAGAAGGGGATGTATCCTTGGCTAAACAAAGCAGTGTCTCCGCAAGATGGACTTGACTTGCACTGCAGCATCTAGCCTGCAGTCCTGTTCTGTGTTCCTTCATCCCCTCAATGTTTTGTGTTTTCCTGCGAGTGAATTTGTGATACAGTGTGTGCTACTTTAGGGTGTGGAATTCTAAAGCTGGGGTGTTTGTCTTCAAATCCTTTGAAAAATGTTTGATTTTATTGTCAGACATAAAAATTTGGAAGTTTTAACAAAACTAGCTATTTCTGGGTTAAGGAAGGATGGATGTTTTGGGTATTGAGTATAACTGCACACAAAGAGCACAACTCTGGTCTAAAACTGAGTGACTAATTCTGACTTGGAAGCTCCACTCAATAGATTGAAATAACTTTTGTTAATTTAGGGACTTAAGATACTGTTTGGTGCCAACAAAAATGAGTGTCTGAGCTAATTGCTCATTAAAAATTTCTGACCTAGAACTGGAAAGTTGATTGCTTTGTGATGTACTTTCAGTAAAATATCCTGGGTGAGAACTGAAAAGAGGTGGATTTGTCCAGTCGCATCTTCTTTGCCCTTCTGTGTGCCTGCAGCCTGGGAGGCAGCAGCTTGGCATGGGCTGTGGTTTTATCCACCTAAATACCGCTGCAGTATTGAAGAGTTGAGCTGGAGATGGCGAACAGGGAAAGTGATCTGATAGTGCCAAATCCCAGCTATGTCCTAGTCTCAGATGTGGTTAGGAAGTGTCTTTATTTCCTATTGCTTCTAGCTCCTTGCTGGTTCATCACTGCTCTTTTTCACAGCTCTTTTCTCCTTCCGGCATGCTGCATTTGTGTGCAAGATGAGAGTTTCCTCTGTGATACAGCTTAATCCTGACACTATACTTGCAAAAACACTGGATGCCTTCTAGTTCTTCGATGCTTCGTGAGCTCCTGTGCTCTTTGAGAAAATATTTAGATTTTATATTTGTATTATATGTTGCTGTACAAGAAATCGGAGCTTTTGGTAAACCAAAATTGCCAGGTGCATCACCACTGCTGTGTTCCTATTTTTAATATCTGGTAATTTGGTAGGGCAGTGCTTGTTATCACTGGCACATGAAGAAATGCAAAAACAATAGTTAAGTTCCAGAGCAACAATTTTCTTTCCTCTTAGCTGTCAGAAGGTTTATGTGAATGAGAGTGGACTATTCAACTTGTATTCGAATTTCTACCAAAGAAACAAGCAAGATGGTATCTCCAACTGCTTCTGGGTTCCTCAAAAATAGATTCTGAGAGTTGGGTTTTTCCTACCATAACATCATTAATTTCAGTTTTTAGATGTAATTAGTATCAGATTGATTTATCTTTCCCTGAACAGAATAGCTTACTGGAAGAGAGTTTCCACAAAAGCAGTTTGAATGTTTACTGGTTTAAATGGTTGGTCAGTGACTTGTGTTTTACTATTGCCTGCAATGAAGTGATGATGCCTATGTTCCAAGTGGTCCCACTGGTGACTCTTTGCAGACTGTTCTCGCAGTCCCACAGATGCCTCGAGCACAGAGCTCTGCACAGACAGGGAACATAAAGGAATAATGTTTCTTCCCTCTTGGTCTCTGCTTTTGCATATCTTGTGACCTTTCCCTTTGCCAGTATCTGATTTAAATTTAATTTTTTTTCTTTGCCTTCCTCCTTTGAGTACTTCCTATGTCCCAAAATATCCTTTCTCTAATCCCACATTTGAATACCAAATTTAGTTGAGTCTGTCTCTTCTGTCTTCTTTTGCCAGCCTCTTCCAGTACACAGAAACAGAATACAGGAGTATCTGGCACACTAAAAGCTGGGTCAGGTTTTTAAACTTGTTCCCTCAGGTCAGATGGATTTCAGGCATCCCCACTTGGGTCTTCTAATTATGGAGCATTTATCAGCTAACATACTAGGATGACAGGAGAGCAAGGAAAGGCTCTTGGTGCACTTCACATGCAGAAAAATCCCTGGGCTCCCGTGTCCTGTCGGACTCTTGTAGCTTCACGTTTTTTCCCTTTTAAAACACACATTGCTTTAGATTCAGATATTTCAGGTTTGGCTGTTTATACTGGTGCCAATGCACTACAATCTTCACATGGAAACGTGAAATCGTATTTGCTTTTGCTGACTATGAACAATAAAAGGTAACAGCCTCCTGTTTGGTTTTTTTTTTTTTCCCCATCTGTGCAATCACTTCTTGTTTCTCTCTGATTGCAAACTTGAAGCTCTTTCAAGTGAGTTGCTAGGAAAATAGTGGATATAACTTTACATGTTTTTAGAAAATAAGTCAGTCTAAATTTTAGTGGTCTACAACCCTATTGCTTCGCTGCGCAACTGCATTTCCCATAAGCTGTTTTCTTTAAAATGTCCATTCTTGTATATGAAATGTGTGTGTGCTGGTCTTGATTTTCTTCCTTTGCTGAATGTGTTACTGAGCTCTAAGAGGATTTACATTGACAAAATATGTTGAATCAACATCTGTTGAAAAGCTCCCTGCAATTTTGGGACATTTTTTGTGATCCCCAAGGGTTGTGCTATTCCATTGTCTGTTAAATATGAAATGTAAGTCTGCCCTGATGTGAAATGAGTACATTGAAACAGTGATGTGACCTAACCTTTACATGAACTGTGGAGGAATCCAGGGGCTCTGGGAAATAATATGCTTGTGTGTGGATAAAAGGGATAATGTTGGTATATGTAGAGAATGTCAGTGTTTTATTTATAGAGGGTTACACAGTGGGTTTGGTAATATTTGTACATTCTTGTCTAATTACCCAGGGGAAAAAAAAAAAAATCATTATTTGGTGAGCTAGAGCAAGCAAAGAAAGTTTCTCTGTATGTGCTGGTGAAATGCTTTTGTATCATTGATGGAATACATATGTACTGTCAGACTTAACAACAATTTTCAGGCTAGCAGAAGGGCATCTGGTAACCCAGAACTTGTTGTCTAACCAAGCAATCTACAAATTTACCATTAAAAAATAAAGATCAGTGGGTTTGTAGTGAGCTATGCTCTTACAGCAATCTATCCTAATTTTTTGGTTTTTGGGGGGGGGGGGGGGGTGGGCTCACCCTTTTTAATACAGAAGCAAGCTTCTTGGAGAACTGCAGCATAACAAGTCTGCTTGTTCAGTCTTTCCACTATAAAATCAATACAATGTGCCAAAAAAAAAAAGTCTAATATCTTGGATATGAGCTCTGTGAATACAGTGATCAGGTGTAAAAACCTTATGTATAACATTTCTAGGACTGCTTGGTACACCTCAGGAGGTGGTAGTAAACCATAAAGGAATTGGGTTTTCATTGTAATCTCCTCCAATAGAACGTGATTCTCGAAGGGCAGAGTTTTTGCTGCTGGTTTATCCTATTCTCTCACTACTTCTTGTTACTTGCCATTTTTTGAACACAACTGTTCCTGACATTAAACTAATTGAATGACACAATTTGAATGTTAAATACACTGTCAGACTGAGGATAAAGTTATAATTGTATTTGCTAGCTGGTAATTGCTGTTAGGGGAAAAAAGGAACAAGCAAAGAAAGGACCTGACCAGGGGAGGGCTGCTGCTTTATGTCTTATGCTGTTGATGTATTCCCAGCAGCATTCCTTGATTTCAAGAACTCCAGTAAATAGCTGTGAAGGTAATTTTTGTCATACAACTAAACAAGGTGTGTGTAGCCTGGTAGTGTATTTCAAACTGAACTCATTTGTTAGTAAGGGTTAGGACACAGATTCTCCAGGTAATCCATTATAGCTCAGACCCAGTTTGGATACAGTAATCCTGTCCCACCCCCACACAAAAGCTGTCCAATCGTTTCTTAAACAACGCTGTTTTTTTAGCTTTAATCCGAGCCGATGGGTTGTTCAGCGCCATCTCATTCTAGGCAAGTTGTCTTGGCATGTCCTGGCTCTCTCAGGGAATTCCTATTCCCATGAGGGAATGGGTTGTGGAACGATAACAAGCATGAGAGGGTAACTCCTGTCCGCTGGCCAGGTAAGAGTATCTTGTAGATACAAATTCTTTAATTTGGTTGTAATGGTGAGATATGGAGAATAGTGTGATATATATATATTTTTAATTTATTTGGTTTTTTACAGGCCTCTTAAAATTGCTTGAAAAGTGTGAATTTTTAAAATGTTTTCTCTGTGAAATTTCCTCTGTGTGCTCTTTCTACAAACTGAATGTAGAACTTGGCTCCTCTCCTGAAGAAACATGGTTAGAGTGCCATTACTACATGTTTGAAGTTGGATATTTGAGCTTAAAGGACATAAAAATCTGGTAAAGCACGATGTAGTAGAAGCTGTTATCCATACTCTGCATTGTACAGCTGTGCTAACAAGAAAAGGCAATTTTACCAGGCTTTTTTAAGGTAGTTTCTCTGGATATAGACACTTTCCCTTAGGTTTGCTGAAGCAGGTTTTGGCATTTCTTTGGTGGATGTTACAAATGGAGAATTTCAGCTTGTATTTGAAGTGTCCTGACTCTTCCATCAGAATATAGGTAGCCTGAGGGAGAGCTGCAGGTTATTTGTTACAGCAGAATATCTAAGTTAATCAGAAGCTCAGTCTCTCTGCAGGAAGGTGGTACAATTTGAAGAATTGCATGCAACTCTTTCCCACCTAGCTATCCCCAAACACTTTTTACACATAGTAGGGATCCAATGCTTGACAGAAGTATAAAGTAGTGGGGGGCATGAAAATCACAATTTTTAAAATAGTTCTCTTGTATATGGTAAATGTGTGTGTATGTTTTTTATGTAAAATAAAAAGTCTCCTCTGGTGATGTCTCTTGTAGGGTCCTTCATACAATTTATGTATAGACTTCTGATCTTCTCCAGTACTTATGATGACTCTAAGTCCTCCTTTTAAGTTTCATATAAAGTCAGTGTAGTTGAAGAGGTAATGAAAAAGAGTGCCTTGCAACTTGTAACTGTTATACTGTAGTCCAACAAAACATCATATTGTAAACACAATAAAATGGTCTATTACCAGATTGCTTTATTAGTTCTAATCAGTCTAAAGAGCTAAATTTAATTAAATCTGCTTGTGGATGAGAACATTCTACCCATGGAAAGGTGCACTAAAGGTCATATCCAGTTTTGAATCTTAATGTTATATGTAAAAATCTGTTTTAGTTTGCTTGAAGCCAGGTAGGAATGTAGCTTTAAAGATTATTTTTTCTTATTTTTTTAAGAGATCTGATCTCCCTGACTTTTTGTGACCAAAAATAGAAGTATACCTATAATGTGTGAGGAGGTAATATCATGTATTAGATGTATATAGCTGTAGTATTTTGTACTTACTGACAGTACTGTGTAAACAAAGATTGAACCCTTTGTTCTGACTTGATACTCAAATGTTTGCGTGTTGAACTCCCACTTATTAAAGTACTTAAACAAATTACTGTTTACAGTTAAATATCTTGAATTTTAGGTAAGCCCTTTCCAGGGAAAAAAAAGCTCTTAAATGAGGAGGAAGGAGAATGTCTATTTTCAAATACATGGCTGGGAAAGAAAAGTGCCACTGAGTTCATATGAAAACTTTTTCACTACTAAAAAGTTGTCTTGGACTTATTTTTTTTGAAAGGGTGCTCAAACAGTATTGAGTGCTCACACTTTTGAGTGGCTTCTATATCATTATCCCTTGTTCTGACATTTTTATTACATTTTGGAGGTAGGCTCTGCACATCAGTCTTGCCATGAGAGCTTACATCAGGCGTCACAACACACTGATTTTCCTCCTGCTGTCAATGATCTGTAGGATTGAGGATCAAAACTGTTGTCATGAGTGCTTAGTATAGATAATATAATAATTATTTTAAGTCCCTAACAGTTTAAATAGTACTGATATCAACTGTTAATGTAGTGTCCATATAACCAAGTTTGATTATTCAATCTGGTAAAGTAAGGCTGACACAAACACTGTCAAGAGTTTTCTTTAAAAGAACATGCTATGTAGCACCTGAGATGAGGAGTATAATGCCGTGCTAAAGAGTCAGTGCTACCTAATGCTGGAGAGACATGTACTAAAGCAAAGAACAAGCATTCTGAAACCTAGACATGTTAAATCCTTTCTGCAGCCTTTGTCAGTAGTCATTACAAAAATCCATTTCACTTGAGTTTTGACATTAAACTTACTGAAGTTCCAAGAATTTACACTGTGGTCATTACAGGAAATCCTGCCTAGCAGCCTTACAAATCCAAGTGTCATCTTGGGAAGACCTGCAGACTTCTATAAACTGTATCATGGCTAACTGTGTTATGCCTAGATGGGGGGTGGAAACCTTAGGTGTATTTATTTCTGTGTAGGATAAACCCCGCACTCTTCTATTAGTAAATGCATGAAGGTTTCTTGGATGTATTTTCAGTATGTTGCTTTTAAAAAAGAAAAGGTGTGGGGAGATGGAGGGGAAGGCAGCAAAGGCCACCTGAGGGAAAGGTCTGATACTGGTGCAGAGCAAAGCAGCAGCTGACAAGGTCTGATGCTGCAGCCTAAGATAGTAGGCAGGTAACCCTCTGTGTAGTTACTTTGTAACTCCTGAAGTATTTTGTCTACTTCTGTGCTCCAGTCTTTATTTCTGCCTCTTTGGGTGACATGCTTTATGAAAGGCTTTTACTAACTTAAAGAAATTAAACAGTCAAGCATAAGTGGTAGGTGTGACTACAAAAGACTGGATAACACTTTTATTTCTGTTCTATATGCATTCTTGTTCCTTGAGAACATTATGGGGTGCTTTGGTCATTTGAAACTAACTCCAAAGAGAGACTTTTTTTTTTTTACTCACCCAGGAGGACTTGCATTCAGTGTCAGGAAGGCCATATTATTCGGACATACTGTGCACCAGACAGTCAGTTTATATATAGAAACAACATGCTGCTTCTAGTACTCTCTTTAATGTGTTAAGCTTGACAGAATTCCATCTGAGTCACACACAGTAAGTGGTTACTCTGGCTGATTTGCTAGTTGATGACTATTGGGGAGAAGAAGGGAAGTACGGTATGGCAAATAAGGGCAATCCAGATACTTAACATCATATGTTGAATTGTTTCCTTCAAAATATTATACTTGCTTTAGAAATGGCTAGTACAGTAGTTATGTGATTTATTTATTTATTGCCAGACTATCTTCAGTTTGCTTTTGCTTCAGTTCTGCAACAGGAATGCAGGCAGGCTGGGTGCAGTGAGATAATATCCATCCTAATACTGCCAAACCAGGACAATTGTATAAATGGATTTAATTTCCAATTCTGTAGCATTGCAGTGAGTTCTTTCTGAAGTGTGACCTGATTGTACAGGGAACACTTTGGGAAGTACAAAAGTGATGTTTGGTTTTTATATAATGTAATGGGTCTTGTTGACAATCTTCTGTTCTCTTAATTATTAATTTGAAATAACTTTTCTTGTACAATATTTTTTTAAACCAGACCTGTTTTTACAGGGCATGAAAATACTTAGGCTGGGTGGGGGTATGCAATAAATATTTTCATTCCCTAAAGTGATGGCTCTTGGCCAGCTTCTGTGCTCTTACTCATCAGCTGCTGGTCTTATTTCTGCTGAATTCAAACTTCTTTATCTCTGAAGAGCAGGAATAATTATTTATGCATGATTCTTACTCCTGAGTCTTGTTTCATTAATGAGATGCTGAGATTCCTTGGTTCTTGAAAGCAGTTCATTCAGGAGCCTGGCTATGCCACTGCTGTTTGTGACACTGTGCAACTCAATCAATATGGATATTGACTTCAAAGTGTCCTTGTTTCTTTCTCAAGTTTTATTGGAGACGGAGACCCTTGAAAGACTGTATGGCTGGCAGTGCTCAGTACAACACTTTTTTTTTTCCATAAAAAAAATTGAAATAAAACTTTCAGCATAAAGGTCTCTCTTAAATAAAAGATCTCCAAACTGAGGGCAGAGTCTGAGCGGAGCAATGAAGTTTCACTGTGTTGGTTTATCTCCTCATCTTGTTTGGTTGCTTATGCTTTGAGATTATGCTACATTAAAATTGAATCCCAAGACAAAAAAACCCCAACAACCTACAGCTTCCTAGAAACCTTTGTAGTTTGTTAAGCAGTGCTTATTTTAGAAATGGGCTAGTTCAGGGGCATGAGAGAAAAATGACGGTAATGCCATCGAATGACTCAGTAGTCAGATGTCAAAGTATTCTGTGTTTTGCTTGACTGCTTTTTAATGTTACTGCTTTTAGAAGATAATCAATGTTCTGTGCAACTGCTTTCTCATTTTCATGCATCTCATGTTCACGTCAGCTATCTTCATTATGGAATATTCTAAGCTCATAAAATCAACGTTTTTTAGTCTTTTTTTTTTTTTTTTTTGTCTCTACGCTTAAGTGAAGTGCAGAAAACAGGAGCCTGTTTTATTCTGTTGTCTGGTGGCTTTTTCTGCCATAGTGTTGTTGGAAATTCCAGGGGAAAGGGTTATGGCTGGAATGGGAATGGAGAGTGAACTTTCCTCACTTGGACATTGACTCAAACCAAGAGCAAAGTTATCCTGGCAGAGTACCATGGGAAAATCTATGCTTCTGGGGCAGTCAAATGCCACGTTTTACAACTGCAATGCTTATTCAGAAGGGGAAAAAAGGACAAATAAGTTGGTCATACAAAAAGGGGAGGAGAAAAAGGAGGCAGGTATCTTACACCTTAAAATATCTTTGAAAATAAAGTGCTCGTGTTGATTTTAACAGCTCCTTGGAAGTTGTGCCATCATTAAGGGAGGGGGCATGAGACTGCAGGTCCACCCAGTGTACCAGTAAGGCAGTTGCCCTTCTGTAAGAGATAAGGGGAAAATGGTGCTTAAGTCTTGCCTTACTAGTGTAGACATGAGAGCAGAACCCAGTTCTGGTGCATCTTTATCCCCTGTTTCTTAACTTCTGAGCAGTCTCTTCCCTCACCTTGCTGTTTCCCATTGTCTGAGAGGTGAAGCAATGCTGGCTCTGGCAGGGCTTTCGGCTCTGCCAGGGCGATGCCTGTGGTTCAGCTAAGTAGGGTGTCATAGGAATGAGCTTCCTGCCCTAACGGTTCTGTCTTCTTCCCCTCCCTGCTGCTGACTCATGCTTGTGATCAAATGACAAAGTTAACCCCTTAAAAGAGAAAAAATAATAACTTTTTTCTGTGAATGTAGAATGCAGGAAAACTGGTGTCTCAATTTTTTTATTTTTTTTTTTCCTTTGGAGTTTGTGTTTTGCCTCAGCACTGGAAATGTACTGGCCAGTTATTCAGGACGAAGTAGGTCAAAACGTGAACTGGCTCAGTCTCTCCAGTTTGGGGGTCACAGGCAGATGGCAGAGGTTTTCTGCATGTGTATGTTGCTGGCTAATTTGCAATTCCATTCTGAAACAGATTAGAGATCTGCAGCAGCTTTTTTGGGTTCAACATCTTGGACATTAGTGAAAGCATTACAAGGCAGGCCTTTTCTTTGTAGAATACCTGTCTTTCTGCCTGGATTTGGCAAGATAGGAAGCCAAAATTGAAGGATTATTATTGAGATGAATTGACTGGAAGGTTAACCTTCATGTAGCCAGTCCTTCACCTATCTCCTTGTCAGGATAGTTTTAATCTAGTGTTGGTCTTTAGCATCTGAAATCTATTATAAAGTGATTACACTGGATGGAATTGCACTTTATAAACCACATCCTGAGTTCAGCAAAAATTGCACTGGGCCTACCTATTGTGAGTATAAGCTCCCTAGTGCGATGGATGTTGTATTATGGTACTTCTAGAAGACAGGGATATATTTAGAAGCAATACTGATTTATTAATAAAATCTAGAGAAAATGAGCTTTTGTGCTTGGCAGTTTTTCTCCTCTAGCACACATTTGAGAAGTTGTGTGTGTGTGTGTCCCCCCCCCCCCCCCCAAGTCTGGCAAGTTCAAACTATATAACTTCAACTATTTATCTCGGAGAAGAGAATCAATAGGACTTACGAGTTAATGAATGAGGTGAAAGAGTAGACAGGACAAGCCAAGAGACTCTTAATAGTTCTGTCTGCTTTTGTATGTAGTGTACCTTTTATCGCTGCGTTTGGAGTAATTTCCTCCCATCCAAGATTTTTGGCATCGTGGCTCTTCTCTTCATCTAGTTGTAGAGGCTTTAGACCATGATTGCTTAGCAGTAGTCTTAAAGAGCTTTTTGAAAAGAAGAGCTAGAGAAGTATCCTGGGTATAGTTCAGGAGCAGAACTGTCAGCTTCATCTGTTCCTTCTGCTCTCGGAGAGTCAAAGCTAGATGTGGGAAGTGTGTGCAAGCAAAGGGGGCAAGGATAGCTCAGTTGCTGGCAACAAATGGCATATATCTCTGAAGGCTGTGTAAGTTTGTGTACATTTACTTCTGGTAAAAAGACTGAATAATAGTGAAGAACTAGACTAGAGCTTTGCATTTTGACTGCAGCTTGGTCGTCCCCCCTGTCCCCCCCCCCCCATGTAGGAAGGCTGAAAGCTTGGCTGATTTCTTTTATAAGATTATGTTGCAACCACTTGCCATCTGAAGCTAGAGCTTTGTCAAAAAAGACATTGAAAATGACAGCTGAGAGCTGAAAAAACTCTCATGCCTAAAAGAGGAGGGACCCATCATGCTTGTTGCTGTTTGGATACCTTTAACGGCTTATGCAGTTTTCTCTGAAGACACCTCCCTGCTTTACAGATGTGATACTAATGTTATCATACGGTGAAACCAGGAAGCAGTTTTGCTAGTTTAGTCTGTGAGAGTGAAGTCTGCATGACAGTAAATCTATGCATAACAACTACAATTGAACTAGCCTCTGTACTACCAGTTTGAGATCTCCCTGTGGCCTCCCTCCTTTGCAGCTCTAAGTCCCCCTATTTCTCCTCCTCTTCAAAGGAGGCTGCATCTATTTTCCCATTATGACAGTCCCCCTGTAGACCCCTGATGCTTGCAGTCATTCAGATGTCACTTGAGGCTAGCTCCTTAGCTAAAAACTAGATTTCCTAATTGCTACAAAATGTCAGTTGAGGTCCAAACACATGTGCAAGTAAGATGATTTATATAAAAGCTTAAGAGTAGTGTCTATTTTTCTGACACTTTCTCAAAAGTCCATTTCATATCTCCAAGTGAATTTTGGGATTTGCTGGAACAAGAGTGGAAATACAGACTCGTATTTGGATGCTAAAGCTTGTCTACAAAGCTGTTCATGTTTACCTGTTTCAGCTGCTCATTGTATTGAGTGAAGTAGTTCCATTGTCCTAAGCAATTCAGTATGATAGGTTATCAGATTGATTATTTTAAAAAAACAAAACACAAACCCTCAAAAAAATTACTCGGAGCTTTGATTTGTACTGGTAATTACTGCTAAAGACCTCTCTGACTCTTGTAATTAATGTTAATAGCCTTATAAATATTCTCCAAATATAATTAAAGGAAATTACATGTTAGAGAAGTAAGGATTAAGTTGCTATGTTGGTGAGGACTAATCAGCCCTAGCAGAAATGTGATTTAAAAACAAGACCTCACAGAGAAAGTGGCAGCTTTCTGGGCAAAGATTTTATTGATACTACTAGTTGGAGGAAATAATATTGTTTATATACCCTATGCATCAAAATTAATCATTGTATTGAATAATTTCATAATAGTAAATATGCTGGGTGTATGTAGTCATGTAAATAGTGTTGAATTTCTGGAGTGTAAAAAATAATATTCAGATAAACTCTCCTAATCCTTGTAAAACTGTAGCTTTATAGTGTCCTAGTGTGTCAGAGTCCTTAAAGCTGCTGTTTGTAATGGTGTCTGGCTTCTCAACACTGAACTTTTAATGGCATGGAGTTGAAAGTGGCTTTCATGAAAATGAAGACTTTGTGTGCTTGACAAAAGGAAGGGGCTTTAAGATCCCACATCTTTGGCAAGGCTTCTTGTGATTCACAGGGTGGGGAATGGAAGTCAGTTTCTAAAATTAAACCAAACTTTCACATAACTTTTTTCCCCTCTTTCTCCCAGTGTGAATGTGTTACATAGTCTTCTGTAGATACGGACAAGCAAAGAGTCCCCCATTAAAGAATTTTCATACCAGGACTGGTCAATGCTCATATCTCCAATCTCTGCTTTGATTTTTGAAGTCTTGAAGGATAAGTTACTTACGTCATCTTGAAGCTGATCTACTGTCTTTACCCTTTCCCCTGTTGGATGGGAAGGGTGAGAGTATGTTTCCTGCGGTCATTCCCTTGCGGAGAGGCGAACAAATAAGGAAGGGTTGTGTTACATGCTGTAGTTATGACAGTTATTTGGAGATGGCCGAGTTGGTCAACAGCTGCAGCCTTCTGCTATCGTGTGAATGGTTTGCTTTTTGCCACACTGCTTATTTTAATGAACTCCATCTGTATGTAGTGTAGTCCATAATAGAAAGCAGATTGCTGGGCTGATGGTGTCTACAGTGCAGTATAGGTGCTATGAGTTGTCCAGTCTACTGGGTTGCAGATGAAAGTTGAATATGAAAATGAGGCAGATAACTTTTTGTTTAGTGCAGAAGCAGTTTCCAAAATGTTGACATTTTGCCTGAAAAGGAAAGAGATTGTGCGGTTGGGGGGAGGGTGAGGCAGCAATTGCTTACAAAGGATTTGACGGTTTTCTGAAAAAGGCAGCTCATAATCTCTGAAACTTATTCTGTAGTTAAATCTCTGTTTTTTTTCTGTGTCTCTCCCTGCCCCCAAAAGTCATGATGATAGTGACTTACCATTTGGGACTTCCCTGCTATTAAAAGTGATTTTCTTTCTGGAGTCTCTGGTTTTATTCAGGTGCTATATTGGTGTAGAAGCTTGATGTCCTGTCCTTTAAGCTCTTGCCAAGACAAAAGTGACAAAGGAAACACAGAATGGGTTCATTTTAAGGTAAATTCCAACCAAAGTCAAAGCACTTTTCTTAAAACAGAAATAAGAAAAATAACTTTTAGATTAGACTTTGTTAATAACACCTAAATGATGCTCTTTTTTTAGCTGCAGTTTATTCAGGTATAGTTGCTTTTGCCTGAGTCTATATGAAGTATGGCATCCAAAGCCATAGTTGGCTTACTGGGAATGTACAGTGTAGCATATTTTCCTTTTCCTCTGCCATAGGTTGAATATAAATCCTCAAATGGCTTACCATACCAAAAATAAGACTGTATAAATATCTGAGCACATGGAAAAATAACTCTCCTGTTACTACCACATTAGAAATGAAAAGAATTATTCAATTCTAGGCACTCAGTGGGGACCTCTTAAATTAGTAACAATTCTGTGAACCTACACATCCAGATTTTAGGCAGATTTCTGGAAATGAGCAAGGCAGTGCTGGCACATGCACTGAGATGACCATTACTAAGTAGTATTTCAGAGGAAGTGTTTGTCTGACAGCTTGTAACAACTTGCAACAGCTGACATTTTTCAACCAAAAGTGTATGCCAAATTGGGTAACTTTACGTTGCTTTTTTGCTCTTTGTATTCTACTTGCTTCTCCTTAGATTGCCGTATTGACGTAGAGAATGTCTAACAATCTGTGACTGTCTGAATGCATAAATTAGTCACCTGAGCAGTTGTTATAAACTTAAAATGATACTATGGAAGGGAATTAATACCTTAGACTGTCATTAGTGGGATCTGTAGACTCTCATCTCTAGCTGACAGGTCTGTATTGATACTAAGGAAGAGGCTGTTGCAGTTGGGTGCCTGTGAAAACAATTGGGATGGAAGAAATGCTGAAAGGAAACTCACCTGTTAATCTTGGGATAGTCCTCTGATGGAGATTTCTTGGTGAGAGGAATTAACGCTCCATCTCTCCATGCAGTGTTTATGAGGACTTCAGGATTGTGGCCTGGTGTAGTACTCTTGCTTACATTAGAATAATCTCAGTCTTCCAGGCATATCTGTGAGTAGGCTGTTTGCTAGTGCTTTTCCTGTTAATGAAAAGTTAATCACCACCTACTCACTACAAAGCCTGTGTAAGGAAGGAAGCAAGAGTATTTTACAACTTCTTCTGATTGACATAATTAAGAAGGTGCTAAAATTCTAGATAGTAAAGCTCTTGGTCCTGTTCCTTAGGTATTTCTTCAGTTTAGTTAAAGGTTAAACATGAGCTTAATGTCTTATGAAAATACAGGATGTTCATTCCTAGATTTTAACCATAAAAAAAGCTACGGTTGATGTACTAGGCTAAGTTTGAGATTCCTTTGTCTGCACTGTGGAAATGCTTAAGTGTCACTGCTCCTAAAGTCACTTTGCCTGTTTTTCTCTTGGTTGCATGAGGGACCAGGAAACAGTCATTCCATTTTTGGGGGGCTGATGAATTCCAGTATTTTCACAATGCCTTTCGTCATCAATAAAACTGTAGCTTCAACTTTTTGCTTACACTATATACTTTTGATATTTTAATATTGGCAACTCTTGGATTTCAAGGTGGAATTCCTATGTCATTTGCAAAGTTAATAGGTCATCAAGATAAATTGTCATCTTACTTCTGAACTCCCCATTCTACCTGTGCTTGGGAGTGTGGTGCAGTCATCCCTGAAAAGGTATGTAGATTCATATAGTATTGAGGAGGAAGGGTTTAGAATAACTGCCAGTTAATTCCTGGACTTGACCGAATCTTCTTGTGGGTCCACACAAGTCCTGAATCTAGTCCCACTGAAGCTGGTGGGAATTTTACAGAATATGGTAAGGCCTGTCGTGTTGGCAACCCTTAATACATCTACAGAAGGGCTCAGGGAGATGAGTTGAAAAATACATTGAGACCCTTGTGTTTAGTTGAGCTGTTTGTGTCTAGTGTTGTTGAGTCTTATTTCTGTTCAAAGGAAGTGAGGTTTAGGCAGATGCTGTTACTCTTCTAGTGGAAGCAAGAATATGTTGCTGTGTCTCTGGAAAGCTTTTTGCAACATACATGCTTTCATTGCTTCCAGCCCTGAAGCTGAGAATCAAAAGCACTCTTTCAGGTGAAATCAAGTGTTCATGAAGAATTTAGCTTGTATAGATTTGCTTTTTAGGACTGAACTTCTCCCACTGCTCCCAGAGCTACAGATCTTGCGTTCTGCTTAGTATGGGTGAGAGACTGACCAGCATGATGGTTGTTTTTGTAAGCCTGTCCTTTTTCTGTTTGTAATAAACAAATACTCCACTCAGGTATGTGAACAAATGGACAGTGTCAGTTGGCAAATATAAAAACTATTGCTCAACACAGGATGAGAATAAAGGGATTTTGACTGGATTAACCAGGATTTTGCTGGAGCACTGGGTTAGAAATTCACTGGATCATGTGCCAAGGTTCCTGTCTTGTTGAATTTGCTGAACTGGTCCATTTTTATAAGTTGTTGCAAAACTAAGACATTATTAGACCCTGCTTTACTAATGATGTAGCTGATAGGTATTTCAAATTTTAATATAGGCTGTTGTTGATGTTGGTTTGAATTTAGATTTGGAAAAATAAAGACACTGCCCACTTTTAAATACAATATTCTGTGAATACCTCTGCATTAATAGAGCCAAATAACTTTTTACTTAAGACCACTTTGTCCATAAGGTCTTCTGGAGCAGCATGAACACTTTGAAACCTATTAACTACCAGTGAATTGGATATCAAAAGCCTAAAGCTCAGATCCATGAGAATATTTTCTTGACTGTCTAGGTCTCAGTGACTACAAAGCCACCTTGCACTTGCCCCCATCTCTGTAGCTGTCTGCATTTTTTTTTTTTTCTCATGGTTATGCAGTTAAGGTTCAGCTTGGAGACATTGGAGCAGGATGCTTAGGCCGATGGCCTCTCTCTGGTGCAGCTTCATCACGTTGGGGCTTGCCTAAGCTCAGCAGCCTGACACCCTGTTTCTTCCTTTCAGTAACCAAAGGTTTAATGATGAGAACATTGCACGGATCCTGATCTTGTGTGCTCTGAATGCTTTAGGTAAATGACTCTTGCAGGTTTGTGTGCATCAGACTGAAAACTTGTTTAGAAGTATCTTAACTCCAAGGAAAAAGGTTCATATTTAAAAGGTTGATTCTCATAATTTCCAGTCTGAGCAATTGTTGGTAACAGTGGTGACAAGAAGAGAATCAGTGCTTATATTTTTAAATAATAAAAATAAGAACTTCTCAAAATTCTTTTTTGTATGCAACTATTTCAGTTTCTCTTGGAAATCATTTCCTAGAAAGCCCAGTAATGTGTAGATGGACCATTGCCTGGGGAGCTGGGACTGAGGATGTCCAGGGGCAGTATAGTATGAATCTAATGGAATGGTCTTTGAGTGTTTTTGTGAACACATTTGAAGCATAAAAAGCACAAAAACTGTGCTGAATTCAGGATGAAACGCCCCTGTAACATAAAAGGTTTAAATGTCACTGTGAAGAATGAAAGGCTAATTTAAGGAGAAAAGACTATTTTTATACACAGCTCGTGTTAGAAAAAATATAGTTGCATACTGTCAATTCTGATGCTTCTTTAAGATCAGGGATATAATATTATACTTGTATTTAGCAGATCTTTGCCTCTGTATGGACACTTGAACATTTGTTTTTATTGTCAAGGCTACAGGCAATTCTGTTGGATTTAAAACAGGGCTGGTGCTTTGTGTCACTGAGGGACTATGAAGTTGGGGACTTCAGTACTGTTTATGCTATGGCAACATAGAAGAGCCTGTAAAAACCCCCTAATAATTACGTTTATGAAGAGCATCGATACCTACTAGACATGAAGAAATATCATTTTGGAGGGTGATGTATGCAGTGAGGAACACACAGCTTTCTAGAGTCCTGTTTTGGCTTTCATGTCATCAGAATGGCATTTGCTAGTAGTAAATGCATTTAACGAAACTAATTTTAGAACTATAGGTCAGCACTTAAATTTGTTTTCTCCTTGCTAGTCTCACAACTAGATCAGGTTTTAGATTTTATAATAAACAGGACTTCGAAGCCTCATTTCTTCCCCCTCTGCCAGATACTGTCGCATAAGTGAGAGAACATGGTTGTTACAAATTGTGTAGCTTATACTTTTTATAAGTCAGACTCCATTTTTTAACACTTGAATCATATTTCCAGCACTAGCTTTTTTTTTTTCCCCTTTCTTACTCAATTTTCCTTTTGTTCCTGATCTTTCATTCCTTTTGTTAGCAACAGAAATACTGTTGCGCAAATCAGCTGTGTTGTCATGGGGAAACTTCATGGCATGAATGTAATGAAAAACGGCCAATTTTAATTTTTTTTTTTTTTCTTTTCTTGCTGAGATACCACAGGGGAATGAGCAGAGAAATCTTTACCTTACCACCCTATGGGGCAGTCTGTGGATGGACAAGGAGTGATGGGCAGTCTTGGTTCAGCTGTGCCACTGCTACTGGGTTTGAAAGATGAACAAAGGAAAAGGGAATTGTAATCTGTTGTTACATAGGAGTATCCCTTGGCATCCGCCAGCAGTCCAAGTCAGGCTTTTTTTGTAGCGCAACAGATTTGTGAAGCAGCGTATCTCCCGCAGAAAGCAGCACATGGTGAGTACGCTTTTGCCATCTGTCCCTTGTCGCTCGTATCCATCTAGTTAAGACCAGAGCTGTTGTTGCTCTGGAGGATGGAGCGGGACAAGTGGCAGCTGCCGTGCTAGCAATGTGTATTAATGCCCTAAGGAGATCGGATCAAGCAGTGCCTGCCCACAAGCTGCGAAAGGGGAATAGTGCAGGTGGTACTGATTCAGCACAAGAGAAATGTGTGAATTCCTCTTGTAAGTGCCAAAGCTTTCACCATGTGAATATTCAGGTTTTGCAGCTGCCTCTGTGGGCTGGTCTGTGTACCTCATTGATCCTCTGGATAGAGGTTTTTATGGGATTGAAGATAATCGGCCTATTTAGAGTTCTTTCCACTGCAGTGAAATTGATGTAAGAATATGGCAGAAGCTCAATCCTGAACATCATTAAGGGAAAATAAACCCTTCATCTGGCTTGGTGGTGGTGACGGATGACTGTTACTTCAACTGATGCAATATCATAGCAAAATTTAAAAGGTCAAATAGATACAGTTTCTTATAAGGGGCTAATAATCAATACTCCCAACAGTAGACTTATGTAAAATTTACAGGACTAACAAAAACTACACAAGGAGGAAAAGATGATAAATAGTTTGTATATAGTTTAATTTCTACATAGAAGAGATGGCTAGAATGAAAGCTGTATGGTTGCTTTTTGTAAGGAGGTGGGAGTATATGGCTTTACAGCAACTGTGGCAGAAGGCTTTGTTTTGAGTATTTGAGCCACATGAGTCTGCATGAAAGTGAGGAATGGATTCTAGTAGTAGCATACTAAAGCTGTCACCTGCTTTACTACCAGCACACCATTTGGAGAGCAAAACCTAAACAGCATGAAACATCTAATATAGAGCAAATCCTGATCAGCTAAGTAGTTTTTATTTTGATGTGGATGATGGTATTGGCCAGATCACTTGGGTACTATTGACGCAGTAATGGTGTCAATGTTATACTTCGTCTGCACTGTCCATCACAACTACAGTACCTTATATAGTGTAAATACTTAGGTCAGTTGTGATCTCAGTTGGTTTCTGGATGCCACCAAAACATGAACAGTTTAAAGGATATTTTGTTTATAAGAGAGCAGAAATAGATACTGATTTGTGAAGAGTAAATATTGCAACAGAGCTATCATGATATTCTGTTAAACTTAAGCTGGATGATTTATCTCCAGAGGTGTTGTACCTGAGCCTGGTGAACAAACTAAGGGCAATTTCATATCAATCTTCTAAAATTAGTCAGCCTGCTTGTGTTTTTAGTGGGAAAATCTTCTGTCAGAGGAGGTCAAATCGTAACAACTTCTGGATCAGAAGTGGCTGCTGGAGAGGCAGACTTGCAAGCATCAGCATGGTATGCTTGTAGCGTGTGTGTTGCATCCTTTGCAGTGGGCATTCAAGTGGCTGGGCTCTCGTCTTAACTCCTACTGAAAAGTGGCACCTCCCAAGCCAAGCTTGGATGCAATTTACCTGCAAAGCAGGTGTTTGTTTTGCTGTCAGTGATAAGCTTAGTTAGGGTCCTCTGTCTGACGCAGAAAGTAAAATGCCATCGCTGCATATGGGGAGACGCAGGGCTTGTTGGATTTGGTGCTCGTGTCCAAGTGTATCCTGTGTGTGACTCCGGCTTCAGTCTCTGGAGGGAAGTGGGACAGCGGTAGAGCGTGCTGCTGGGCTGGCTGCCAGGGGCTCTGGAGAGAAGCTGCAGTGCCATCAACGGGAAAGTGTGCAGCCCCAAGGCATTTCTTAAAGATCCATGTTTTGTGGATGTTCCCCACTGAAACCGCTGCACACCTCAGGTACTGTTTGGAAATGTCAGAGAGCAAGGCCGTCTTTCCTTCCCACCCCTCGAAGTAGTATTTGGGGTTGGAGGAGCCTTATTCCTAGGTTGGAGTGGAAGAACTGGCCGGTGAGGAATAGAAGTTGGGCTGAGGACCTATGTGGCCTCTGGCTGTCCCTGCTGCTGCTCACCTGGTGTTCAGTATGGGTGCTCAGCATTTAGCCTGCCATAAAGCAAATTCTGATATGTGCTTAATATGAAATGACCTGTTACTCCTGAATTAGACGTTGCCTAAAGTCTTCAAAAACCAGGCAGTTAGCGGTTTCTTGCATAGCTAAAGAGCTGTTTCCATGGGCATATCTTTGTATGTAGAGTTTCCTTAGGATGCTACTGTGCACTTATTTGTCTCTTAAATAATCCAGGGATGGATTTTTCTCCTGCTGTTCAGATAAAAAATAATATGGGGTATTTGACACACTTCAAAACATTACCTGACATGCTGATTTCTAGCTACATAAGTGTGCCTTTGACACTGATTGCTCGGTGACTCGTTCTCCTGTATAATGTTTCCTTGCGTCCAGGTAATTGCCAAGATATTAGCTGTAGTGTCTTTGCAGGTGTAGTGCGTCACATTATGGTGATCCGATAGATACTCTTTTAGCATGTGAGCATCTCCAAGCAGTTTGTTGCCACAGCATGGTTATAATGGTAATTTTGTCAAATCCTGGACTGTTTATCATGCTTATTCCTAGTATATAGCTGGGTTTATGGTAGAGGTTCTCCCAATTGAAGAGATTTAGCCTTGCTTTTCCCAGACCTGCTATGAATGCTATACTGGATTTGTATAAACTGTAGTTACATACTCCAATGGCTTTTCCAGCCTTAGTACTATAGGCTTTCAGTGAAGTGGACTTTGCTGACTGCGGCTCTTGTCGAGCTATTAACGTAACTGGGGAGTGTTGTCTGAACATTCAGGGTTGTTTCCAGATAACCTTGACATTACCAGAATTTCAAGAACCTGGTTGAGTTAATAATGATACATTTCTACAGCCTTTTCTCCCCCTGTATGAATGGAGCAGTGATGTGATTTTTTGTGATATTGCTACCCACTGTGAAGTGACTGTTTCGTTAGCTGTGTAATGGTGTAAAATCCTGCAGCTCCACATGTTTTATTTAGAGGAAATCTTAAACCCACTATTAACTAATGCATAGCATGCTAAGCTGAACGCATTTGCGTGCTGGCCAAACACTCAGCACTTCTAGCTTCTGTCTTCGCTTATTTAAATGTGTTTTTCAGAGAAACAGTGCGTTGTTCCCTGAGTTTACTTTATTCTGCTTGTTCTCTGCTAGCAGCTATATGAAGAACTGGCCGTGTAGCAGGAACACTACATCTCCTAGATAGACTGAGGCTTGATGTCCTCAAGGTTTTTTAAAACACTTTTTGGCACCTTTATCTCTGCCTGTAAATAGCTCACAAGTCTGTTCTTCAGCATTGGCTAGACCTAAAGTAGTGTTAAATGCTTTTGTGAGGTGAAAGTGGGTTTTCTGAGTTACTTGTAGATGGAGCATATCCAAGCTGTATGCTCTATTTACACGCTTCCATTCCCTAACATTTGCTCCATAAGACGCATGCAATAATCTGCAGGTTCTGTATGGTGTATTTAAAATGCACTCCTAACAAGATTTGTGCTGGACTTAAAGACAAGTAAGTCCTTCCATAATTCAGTTTGTATCTAGCTACTGTCAGCAGCTCTATCTTAAATTTATTTATACAATTTTTTAGGTAATATTTTGATCAGCAGCAATTCTTAGGTCTTTTGAAGAGGCATTTCAAATGGTCAGGTGGTGCTACTTGCTTCACTGGTGTTTGCTGTGAGTAGCTGAATAAGTTTGCCATTCATGCCCTTAAGTCTCAACTGATTGTTTTTTTTTGGTTTTTTTTTTTTTTAATTGGCTTGGCAAGTGTACATTTTTATCAGCACGCTGCTTGTAATGCAGGATACAGGAGTGCTTCACAACTGTGTAAAGTACACTGGCGCAATATCCTCATAGAACTGCCAGGGAAGAGCAAGTGGACATTCAGAGTTAAACAGGGACAAACTAACGGATTTATCTGCATTTGCAAAAGGTCACAAGGAATTCTCAGTGACCTCAAGGAGACTTTTTTCCTTTCAGGCAGCATCTCAGGTTTCAAGGAGCTCCATTACTTCCCTGGTTAATTGGTGCTGTTGAGCCATGGAGATTTGCTACCTATTAAAGCATCATTGTTTCTGGCTACATGGAAGGCTTTGAGGTCTTCTCTCCAAATTTTAGTTGGCTTAAACTCTTGTACTATCTGACTGTGTGAGGTAATATGAGGCTGTAAGCATCATTAAAGGTTTGGAGAAGTTGCTGTGAACCTATTTTGAAATGTTACTCTCCATGAAGCTGTTGTCGGAGCTAAGAAAATAAATGGAAGTTAATTTTGTTGTATAACTTCCTTATGTATTGCTTTTTTTCATATAACCTAAAAGCCTACTCTAGCTTTAGCAGTAAACTGTATTGTGATTATTAAGATCTGACACTAACATTCTTGAATGTTTACCAGCAAATCTTGTTTCTTCAGTAGACATACCTCTAAAATCAGTTATGTTTTGTATATTGGTGGCTCTGAGTAATTCTGCATCTGTAACAGATGGCTTTAAAAAGTCAGGGAAGCATGAGGGGCAGTCAGAGCTTTTATTAAAGTCTGCGTTGGAGTGACTGATGTGTGCAAGGTCTGTTCCCAAAGGAACCCAGAACATGCAAAAATGGGTTGTGGTTTTTTTTGGTTTGGTTGGTTGGTTTTTTGTTTGTTTGTTTGTTTGTCTGTTATACTGGCTTGCTAGCCACTGTGCTGGATTTTACAAATGAATGTAAAATCCTCATTTGTTAATGATCCAAAGCATAGTTTCAATTAAATTCAGAATCTTACTTTTTTCCGCTTTTTCAGGCGAATAGTGTGTGCATATAATGAAATACCTGTTGAGGTCGCTGTGGATAATTCCAGAGGGAAGAACCTGGGAGGGAGAGCGGTAACAAGAACTACAGGGGGTATGAGAAGTTGTCCAAACGTACCCTCCAGGAGCTGCTAGAACAGCTAATGATGGGACTGTCTGCAACCTCGCATCTCAGCCTTACTGCACGGGGCTGGCCGCACGCCACACCAGCGGGCTCAAAGCCCGAGAGAGCCGTTCATTGAGCAGAGGCTGCATGGGGCGCGGCTCCCCAGCATGGAGTGGGTTGTAGCTGGCTGATGCTGTGGCTTCTGCATCAGTGACCTGCTCAGCCGAGCTTTGTTTGCCCTCCTGGGATCGCCTTGAACCATGAAGAGAAGAAAGCCTGTCTCAAAGTATTCTTCTGTCAAAAATCTTCCAGCAGTCTCCCTTCTCTATTGCAATTTATAGTTGAATGTGCTCTCTTTACAATTTTCGCTCTTAACTAAGAAAAGGCAGTAAATTATTAATAGGCCCTGAAATACTGGGCTGGGAGGTGGGAGTGATGCGGGAGGTTCTACCTCTAAATAAGCATTTAGTTGAGTCCGCAGCTTCTGCTTTGAGCTCTGAGGTGCTCCTATGTAAAAACCGTCTGCCAGCAAAGCACATATCTGTCTTACTTGTTTCTATTCTTTCACTTAAAAATAAGGCCGTCATATGATTGCAGGAGCCTGCAAGAAACAATATTGTGAACCTTTTCAAACCTCTTAATATATTTTTTTTTCTACTGTGTTGCAGTGATGCTGAATGCGGAAGCTGTTACCTTTTGAAAGGCTGGTAGTTAAAGAAAAAACCATGTAGGTTTTGTTGGAGTTCTTCAAAAGCATTGATGAAGCAGAGAGCAAGGATATAAAACATGATTTACTGGCAAAAATAGTTAACTAGGATTTGTGGGTTTTTTGAGGGATCTGGGGGATCTGGAAACTTAACACAAATTCTAAATATCCTCACCTCCCTGCCACCTTTGTTGGTTTGCTTCTTTGCATAGGTGGTTGAAATGCATTTGGTAAGGGTAATAATTTAAGGCTGAAGTACCGTGTCCTCAGTAGGAATACAGAGGAGTATACCTTCTACTGTGGTCTCTTAGCCTCTTTGTTATCCCAAGGTCAGATTAAAAGGTGCTAATAATTTTCATCCACATCCTCAATGACTGAATATTCAGGTAATTTTAAACATTTATATTGAAAAATCAGGGATCCAGCTTTGTGTGATGGAAGTACTGTCTCTTTAGAAACACAAAAAAATGTTTGCTTTGCTTGATTGCTGCTCCCTCTTGTGGGTTTCAGGCCAGTTTAAGCAAGCTTGAAGTTCATTCTCAGTCTTTTTAGATGGAATAATTACTCAGCAGTACTCCTCTGATATACTGGATGGGATATTGACCTTAAGACTTGCTTCACTGCATACCTCTACAAATTAAAACATTCTTTTCTATCAAGAGGATGAAATCTGTAAAAGCATTTAATTAACTTTTTAAATTTAATTTACTTTTTATCAAGAACTTATACGGCTGTGCTATTAGTATATAGTATGATTTGCTTTTTTGGTAAAAGCAGAGAGAAGTCTGTATCATAATTGTACCAGACTTGGCAAGGGCCTGCTATACTGACAGTATTAAGATCTTTCTTGTATCTCCTCTCCTGTAGTCAGCGCTTCTGAGTTGCACTTCATGGGCTATTGCTCTTGTCTGCAGAGATCTGCTATGTTATGCGAGTTGCTCCTGAAAACTAAATTCCAAAAATGAGCTCTTTGCTTCCTGTGTGCTCTCCTGTATACCTAATAAATACAAATGCCATAGCTGTGTGAAAGATTATTTTTTCCTTGTAGTGTCTCAGTTGTTCTGCTGGCATACAATCTCTATATGTAATGTGTTGTGTCTGAAGATTTCAAAATACTACTTGTATTTGTTTTCCTCCAGAGGGACATATAATCTCTATTCTCTGGACAAGAAACTGAAGCACAGTGGAATTCTGAATCGCTCCTAATTGATGGCAAAGACCTGTGCAACTTCACTGACTAGTTCTTGGCATGAAGCTCTTCAAAAATCTCCCACTGAAACTTAAGAGACAAATTGTTCTGACCTATTGCAAAATGAAAAGGTCCCACATTAGTGTGACACTGAAAAAACAGTTCACATGATCTACTTCCAATTTTACACCATTTCAAAATAATGATACAATTTGTCTTAGCATTGGAAGCTGTTCAGTTTCAATCACTTAATTGATGTTGAACTGTTTGTATACAGGAACTGGAATATGGCTATTAAATCTTGGGTCCTCTAGGCTTTGGTGCTTGTGTCCTATGCTTTAATTAGGCACACCCCCCCCCCCCCCCCTACTTTTTTTTTCAATGACCATTGGACGGCAACA
>NW_010973023.1:321866-332137 GCF_000737465.1 Haliaeetus leucocephalus | reverse complement strand
GGGTCTTTTGTTCCAATGTCCTTTTCAGCGCCCCCCCCCCCCCCCCCCCCCAATTTTTAATTTTCAGTAGTATCTTATTTCCCCCCTCTTGTGCTCTCTTGTTCTATATTCATCATCAATTTTAGCTATGTAATGTTTTCTACATATCCCACTGTGTGCTTTGCTTGGTCTGCAGTATTTTCAGTACCTTTCCTCCCCTTACCTCTTTATCTTCTTTACTTTACACTGTTTGCATAATTTCTCAATACCATGTAACTTGCATGGCCAAGAACTGGACGTTTCATTGGTGCCTGACCAAGCTGCTCCAGCTATTGGGTATCTGGTAACTTTTGCTATCTATTACTGCCTCTGCACCTCTTCAAGAGCATATAATATGGGGGAGTATTCAGTGGATTACTTGAAAGTTCTGATCTTTGTTTTACTTGGCCTTAAAGGAATAAATCAGTCTGAAACTTGTCTGGATACAAAGACTGCAGTTCTGTGGAGATCTGGTGGTGTTGGGGGACACGTACTTCCCTGCAAACTGTGATGCAGGTAAAGGTGGGCTTTTTGTTGCCTTTTTAATTTTTTTTAAGGTGATTAAACCAGAAAGCATGTGCACTTGATCTGAGAAACAAAACAGAATTTGATCTTGTATTTATGCCCTTTCTTAAAGCTTTATATCACTTCTTGTCACAGACAGGGTAATCCCTAGAACAGTATCAGTAACCTTTACTTCAAAATCTGTGGTTTCTTTTCTTTTGACAGGTAGTTTGAGCATTGTTTTAAGCAGTTGCTGAGGTTTGTATCCACATTTTAACGTGCAGAGCTGTGTTCAAGATTTGCCAACTTTTTATTCAGATTAAATTTGCAGTTCAATGGAGACTAGAATGTGGTACCTACATATCACATTGCTTGTAGCAGTGAATGAATTTCAGTTCTTATTTATATTTGAAATATTTTTACCAGTCAGGAACAAAAACTCTCTTTATGTCCATGTTCAAAAAGATGTTGGCATTCACCCAGCCCTGGAGCCCTCCCCAGCCTGTGCTTATGCTGTAAAGAAGCCTGATGAAATATTTCTGTTTATTGCAGGCTCCAAATTTGGTTATTGTGCTTACTTTCTCTGTAAGCATAGTCAGGACAAATGTGTTTCCTCTTCAGTAATATGTACCAACGGCTGAATTAATTTTGCATGTGTGCTTCCTTACTGAGTCCTTCTGCTGACCTCCCTGTGTGCTGGGTGCCTGTGGACCCATCCTGGTGGGAAATGCTAGTTGCAGTTTTGCTCTCTTGCTGAAAAGAAATGGCAGTCGAGCACTAAGAGTCTGAAATGCAATTCAACTCTTTATTTGTGGTATCACACTAAGATATCAAACTAGCAAGAGTGCAGGGTCATTAAGGTGGTAACTTCTCTTTCATCTTGCACTTTTTATATTTGGTTTAAGCAAAAGTTATACAGTTCTGTACGTTACCAATTCATTTGCGCTACCTGGATAAACCCTAGTGCCTGTACTATAGCAAGCATGCTGCTTTTTCTCTCCAAAGAATATGTATGTTTGGCATTCTGAATTTCTTTTTGTAATAAAGAAAGATCTAAAGATCTAAAGAGGTGTACATACTATAGACTTGCTGTGGGATGGGTTTTACAAGCTCTTATCTCCCTTAGGTCCCCCCTGTTTGCCTACTACCCCTCTTTCAGCCAGATTGCTTTAAGCCCTCTGAAGTCTGCAGTGAACTCTGTGTGACTTTGATTGTAGAACAGCCTTTGTAATTAAACAGAAATACACTATGTAAAAAGTACTCTGGAATACAACCATTCCACTTGGGTGTTTTGATGTTCAGTTTTATCTAAATTTTAAATGAGGAAAACAGTTGCTGCAAAACACTGCTGATCTAATAGAGGGAGAACTAAAACTATCAGTGTGGTCACTGTAAAAGAGAAATTTCTTTCTTTATAAAAAGAAGTTGGGTAAAGCAAGTGGAAGAAACCACTGACTGCAGCTTCATGCAAGTAAGTATTTCAGGAGACAACACTGGGAAGGTTTGTATGCTTTTCTTGAAAAATTCCAGTTCATATTTGCTAATACTGTCAGCGTTTTTTGTTTAATTTTTTCCTTCTAGGTATCACTGTAGCCTCAACAGTTCTGATTCATTTACTTGAATGAGTGATCCAGCTGTTTCCAAGGTCAATGTTGACTCCCTCAAAACTATTTTACAGGAGTAACAGTCTTGATCTAAAGTATGTGAGTGCAGTATACAGGATGTATAAAATGTGTGGTTTTGTTCTTTGGGATGACAGCTGTAGAGTGATATCCAAATTCTTTTCTGGTAGGAGCAACTACTTACTGACTAGAGCTATTCTGAGAGAAAATGCCAATTGAAGAAGTGACGTAAATGTGGTTAGTTGATACTGCGTTGGTCCTCTGCCGAATAAACCCCAACCAATTTTCTATAAGTAGTGTAAAGCTGTAACGCACTTCTGCAGAGCTGCCAGCCAACATCCTATACTGGAATTGTTCTTTCATCCCTGTTTTGCTTTTTCACAGTATAGGAACAGGACAAGTTAGTTATTTCTAAATAGCAGTGGAAGTGGTATGCCCTGTACATACAGTGATTGTGCCATTCTCCAGGCTCTGGAGCTACAGTGCTTATGAAAATCTCTGTTTTTACAGGATTCTACAGAACTGGCTTTCTGTAGAATTCTGTAATTTTCTTCTGAATCTTGCCTCTGAAGCTGACTTGAAATTTCCATTGTTTTCTCATGGAGAGGGTTTGCTTGAATTGAAGGACGTGCTTTGAGCACTTTTTTCCTTTCCCTCCTACCACAAGTCCAGTGCATCTTGAATCTAGTTTGCAACTAACCCATCTGCAGTTAAGCCAGTGGCTTAGTATGGAAGGGAACCCAACACTGCAACAGAGACCACACCAGGCATAAGCCACTGAAGAACTTGTCAACAAGCTCTTTATGACTAGTATGCATGTGAAGGTATGTGACCAGGTAGCAGAGGGAAAGAGACCGTATTACGTTCCTAACTAGTAAATTTTACAACAATATCACTTTTAAACCCTAAGGGGAGTTTAAAATAAAAAGAGAGAGAAAACAAACATTTACTAAGGTAATAAATGCTAGGGTCTAGGAAAATGATTACAGGATACCTCACTTTTAACAGGTGTTTTAAGATCAATTCCTTGTGGCAGGATTTACTTTGGTAATCAGTGCAAGCTCATGATGGAGTTCAATTATTTAGGCTATATTTTTAGCAGGGGCCCCTTGAGACTGCATGGCAATATAATTTATGAAGTAGGATGCAACTCCCTAATTGTCTGTTATGCTGTAGAGCTGTACATGCTGTTCACTGCAGTGTTCTGCAAAAATAAACATTCTCCTTCTTGGGGGGGGGCAGGGAGGTCTGTGTCAACAAGACTTTCTAGCCTCTGGTCACATGCTTAAATTATGTCTCTGAGATGGGTTTCCTGGCAAACACATAAGCGAATGTTTCTCCTAAGTGGACAATGTTCATGTGTAAATTCTTCATTAGTTGTGGGTCTCTTCCCCTCCTCCTCTTCCCAGTCTTTGGCTGAAGATGTTAAGCAAGAAGACCGAGAATGCTGACCCCTTAAACACAGATAACTCACAACAGCACCATTGGCATGTCAGAGGGGAGCGTCTGCCTGTTCATACTCCCTGCTCCTGGTGCTTTGGAATTAATGAAAAGAGAAAAACAAAGCTCTGGCATTCTGAGAAACTTTAAAAACAAATTAAGAAATCAGTCTTGGAATGCCCTTGCAAGAAAAACTTTCCATGAAGAAACTTATCATTTGATCTCCCACCAAACTTCAGTCTTGTAGGATTGCATTGTGTGAATGAGTCCGATTCAGAAAAATAGGTTTAGGGTGCAGTTAGGGTGGTCATGGGAAACACCATAATAGGTTTTTTGATCAGTTTTCCTCTGTAGGTGTCCTTATTATCCCCTTTGTATGGGAAAATTGGATGCTTCTCAAAGTGAACTGTCAATTTTTTGCTAAGATGTTTGATAATGAGATTCTTCAGTGTTTGCAAAGGATCTTAAGGTAAAGATGTGATCATGGTACATTTAAGATGCCATACTAGTTTATTCTCTGTAGCAAATACAGTCAAATATTTGGGTTGAAATCATAATTATGTGTAGCTGTAAGTCTGAATTTTTGGACTTGCCTTTGACTGTGAATAGGATGTTGGTTGCCTTTTTTTTGCGTGTTGAGTTGGAGAGCTCTATGAGGTAACTGTGGCGCTCCCAGAGTTTTCAAATGCTGCTTGTGTTTCCCCACCCAATGTCCCTAATGCGGGGTAGGACTGAAGTCCAGAACCTCTGCCCTTCTGTATTCTTTGAAATTACTGTTGGTTTTCCAATGTACAAAATTTGCAGTCATGGTGGAAATGGTTAACACAACTTCCAACTCTTTAAAACTGATTAGGTTTGAGGTAGAGCCTGGGAGATGGCAAAGCCTAATACTGTGAATATACCACCAGAGAAACAACTTTTCTACAAGTAAAAGTCTCTTAGTGGATCACTGTTCCATATTTTTTTTTTTACAGAGATGTGTGTATACTCAGGTTCTGTGATATGCTCCTAACCAAAACTCATGGTTTTTGGTCTGATCTTTTAAAATTCTGTGGATTTTTTTTTTCTTCATTATTAAGCAAAGGAATAGAAAAGTTTAAAACTAGGCCACGAATTTATTGGCTTACGGGGACTATTCTTAAATCTGTTCTAAAATGGAAAGATCATGTAACTTTTCATATACCTGTATTTCAAATTTCTAAACTTTTCTGATAGTAGTGAGGCATTAATATCTTCGATATCCAAATGTTTGTGACAGTGTTGCTTTTGAGTTCTGAAGTTGAAGGGATTCCCTGAGCTGAATGATAAACATGCCATGTATAGGCTACCTAGGAGTCTTCCAGCTTCCCCACTAGCATGATTCAGTTTGTCTGACTTCAGTGTGGCGAGAAGCACTTGCGCCTGGTTCAGCAGTTTCCTTCCTTCTTGCTGTGTCGCGTTCTAGCCTCAGTAGAAAATAATCTGTTGATACTGGCAGTACATTTTGGTGATGAAAACCGGACATTGTTTTCCTAAGAAGCACTTAGTTGTGTATACTTGAGTTCATTGCCTTGGTTACGGTTTACAAGGAGGTTTTGTTCGCTTTGCCAGCTGAGCTTCAAGGGTGCCAGGATGCCCACAGCAGCCAGGGATGATGAAGTGAGATGCATACGTAGTTTTTTCTGTCTTCGTGACTGCAGATGGGTGTTACTCCATAGATTTTTATAGACTTTCTTGAACTTTAGAGGAACAAGACTATTGAACCTTAAAAAAAAACAAACCAAAAAAGGCTAGAGTAACCAAACTTTTCTTCTAATATGACATACTTTTCAGCCTTTTTCTCCAAAGAGTGGGACGTGCTTTGTCTGTTCCCACTGTTTGGAAGACCAGTAGTAAATGTGTTATGGAGGGACATTACTGAGATTCTAAGAGATTCTAATTTAAGAGAATGAAGGAAATGCACAATGGAATTTCTTTGTCTTAGATATAAATGAAATAAGCTGAATTACATATGTAGGTGACACATAGTGTTGGGAGGTGGCTGCTTATTGCTTAAGAATTACTACCGGGGTGGGCCAAGCTGGAGGCAGTGTGCTCTATGTTGCAGGTTTTTTCAGTGTTTAAACCTGTCTGTAAAGGTTTTGACTGCCTTAGTCCTATTTGAGTCCCTACTTCCATGCCTCTTAAACTGCCTCTGGCATAACATGCCCTGAAGACAAAAACAATCAACTGGGTGTGACCTGTGTTAGAGGCCAGAGTTCCTTGGAATTTGTTTGCATTATCAGTAATTGTAACATACCTCAAAGATAACTGTATGATCTTTCCCTCTTCTTCTTGACACAACTCCATCGTAGTTACAGGTAAAGGGTTGCAATTCTGTTAAACTGATTTTTGGGATCTGGGCCTGTATTTGTGGAAGAATGCATTGTGTTGTGTGCAAGCGTGCATTTTTTGTGTATGCATGTTTGCAAAGGTGAGGTATGTTCCCTAGGGACAGATAAGGAGTCTGTCATCAGAAACTGAGCTGCTGTCCTAAGCGCCATAATTTTTTTTTTCTGCTTACAAGTACCTAAGGTGAACTCACAGTTAACCTACCAGGTTTATGAAAATGTCAGCTGACTCCTTCCCCCCCCCCCCATCTCTCCTGTTACCTCTTTTTTTCTTATGCTCAATTTAGCAGTGTAATACATGTAATGCATATTTCCGTCATGAACATTCTTCCTGCTTAGGTATCTCCCTGAATTAATGTCACTCTTGCAATGTCCTATTTCAAACGGGAAATGCAGAGACACAAGAACTGCACTGAACTCACAATATTTAGCAGAGCTTCAGATCCTTTGGCTATCTTTCTGAATATGAGGGAGGTATGACTAGATAGACACTGCATTTTTAAGGGGGTAAAAAAAGAAAAGATAGACTAATACCCACTTTCAGGCAGTGTTCTCTAGGTGCTGTGAGTACCGCTCTGCTCCCTCAAGTTACATAGCAGCAGTTTGAAGGGCAAGGACTGAGGAGAGCTAACTGCTATCAGCTTAACGATGCTAAATGGCTTTGGCAAGCAATCAAGTAAAATGCATCACTGGCTTCCTAGATTGTGGCTCAGCTCCTGTAGTTACAGAACTGCATGCACTTGCTTTTTATTTAGCAGCATCTGAAGGATCCAGTAGACTGTCACGTGCCAGAAGGGATAAGGAAGAGAGTGTTTATGTGGGTGTACAGAGAATTCCTGTTCTTGGGAAATTTGTCAGGACCTGCTTGGAAATCCAAGCAGAATGGGCCTCGCTTCACACAAAATCAATTCAGACATGCTGAAGTGTGTGTTTTGAACGCTATCAGCTCTGTGTTACTGAAAAATGGAAGCTTGATAGTATTAAAAAGATCTCCTGATCCTTCAGTTCCTACCCAGCGGGTTCATAGCACACTTGTGTGTTTGAATTTATCCTGAGGTATGTATGAAGTGCTTCTTCAAGTAAACCGAATAAAACCAAACATCTTGGCTTCTACATTGACTTAGAAAGTAATTAGAAAAAGGTGTGTGTGTGTCCCCTCATTAATTTATGCCTTGTATAGGAAGTATTCACATCTCTAGTGTATCTTGCAAGTGACACTACAAAAACTGTACAGATTTGCCAGTGAATGTAAGGGAAGGTTAATTCTCGCCAACCAAGAAAACCAGAACAAATTGTCTATTTTAAGCTAAGATGAAAATATGCATACTTTGTCATGCTGAGTTGTTATGATGCTTCAGATTTACACGGTTAACATCACTCTCCTTTCCTTCCCTTTTCTGTTAAAACTTTTACATATAAGGCAAGACATGTTTTTCCTGAAGAATTAACTTCAGTGACTGGCCCCTTGCGACCTTGGGGTGAGCTGCCATAGCCCAGAAATGCTGCCTTCATAGCTGGTTACACTTTGTGGATTTCTGCAATGCTTGATACTGTTTTCTGTACCCAAATTAAAAGCTGAGCAGTCTCTGGGAAGTAGGGCATAGCTTCTCTTGGACTCAGGGCCGTTTACAAAGGACAGACTTGCTCGGCATTGCAGGACAGAGCGGAGGGGTTGCCAGCCTGAAGGCTCAAGGTTCCTCTCCAGGTAAGCCAGCCAGCTGGGGCAGAAAGCACGGCTGCAGGGCATGCCAGGGTCTTCCTTCAGTTACTGTAGATTTCTGTTGTTGTTTGCTCTTGCTGACGGAGGATAAGGGATAACGTAGCAGACTAGGAACTTCATCAGCCTTAAATAACGAGCTTAGGGCTGTATGTTATACCACCTGAATAGGAGAGCATTTCCTGATCGTGTTACATTGGCCTGGTCCCTGATTTCAGTATAAGCCATACTGGGGGATGAAATGGGTGTCCATTAAACATAGATTTAAATTATAGATGTCTCCTCTGTACTGAATGTTGACTGCCTATGAAGTGTGCTGGGCAGACTATATTAACGGGCTTCCCTTTTCCCTTTCATTTTGCATATTTTGCTGTGCAGGCATACCTGTCATACCCTCCAGCTAGCAGGTTTAGCAAGGAGAAACTTAACACAAGGCTATAGTGCATCACTGAATCTCCAATTACCAACTTTCAGAGTAGCTTAAGCCTGACTTTTTCTAATGAAAAAAACAATATCTTTGAGGCATGCGATTATGTTCCTGCTTCACAGGAACACATATTATTTCTATATCTATGAATTTCTTTATTTTCATACACGCATTGAAGTGGATTTAAGACAGTTCAGATTTATTTTTTTAAAACAAAGTTGGGTCCTTTACCCTGTAATGAAGGAAAAAATAACTTGTAGGCTCAACAGGTGGTTTTGGAGTTTAATGAAAGATGGAGACTCTGGAGACCTTATTGCAGCCTTTTAGTACTTAAAGGGGGCTTACAGGAATGATGGAGACTTATTACCAGGGCCTGTAGGGATAGGGCAGGGGGTGGTAACGGTTTTAAACTGAAAGAGGGGAGATCAAGATTAGATATAATGAAGAAATTTTTTACAATAAGGGTGGTGAGACACTGGAACAGGTTGCCCACAGAAGGTGCGGATGCCTCATCGTTGGAGGTGTTTAAGCTCAGTTGCATGGGGCTTTGAGCAACCTGGTCTGGTGGAAGGTGTCCCTGCCCATGGCAGGGGGGTTGGAACTAGATGATCTTTGAAGGTCCCTTCCAAACCATTCTGTGATTCTATGACTTACATGGAACCACAGTCTGTTTTACAAATGCAAAGCTTCCCCTCACTTAAGCAGGGTTTCTCCCAGGGCCAGGGTGCAAGCTAGACATCCCTAATGCCTTTTATTTAAAGGAAGCATGTCTGGCCTTTCCAGGGACAGTGGGGCACAGCTGGGGTCCCAGGGCTGTCAATGAATCTAATTGAAGTATTGCCCCCAAATGTCAAATAGTGCCAGCACTTCCAAATTAGCTAAAATACTGTCAGCAGCATGGAAGCGTGTGCTCTGCCAGCGTGAAAAAACAGATTCTCCGTACTGGGCTTGGCAGCTCATGGAAAAACTGAGCTCAGCTGCTGGGTGGAGGTTTCGCAGGGCTCCCCAACCTGCGCCGGCTGAGCGGGAAGGAGAGCGAGCGCAGGGTTTAGTTGCTAAGGAGCAACCTGGTTTTGCTTGTCTCTGCAACCGGAGAAAATCCGGTGCCAGGAAGAGATGACTCTCCGTGTGTTCTATTGTTGCCGCTGCAAAATTGCAATGGATCAAACGAGCTGCTTTAAGCTCCGGTTAATTCTCCCGCCCCTGGTGGTTTCCTCCCTGCCCTCTTGTCTCTGCGAGGATGAAATCGGGGGGAATCAAGAGGTGGTTTGGGTGGAATCGGGAGACAGGACTAATTTCCGTGGAGGCAAGATTTCTGCTCTGACTGTGCTTTGAATTGTTCTTGGGGTATTGTCCCATTTAGTGCCATTCAAAAACACTTGTGTCCTCTAATCATTTTGATTTTTCCCTTGGTGTGTTTTAGCCTCACACAAGAGACCTTTTGAAATGCAGAATCCCCCCCCCCTTTTTTTTTTTTGCCCAGCCACTATTCCTGATTGCTTTTCTGCAGTACTCTCAGACCGCAATTAGACGCCTTCCCCCCCACCCCCCCGGCCTCTTCTTTTACTCTTTTTTTTTTTTTAATTGCTTTGAGTGTAATACTATTTCTTAAAGAATAAAACCAACCCCAGCATATCCAGCGTTGATCACCCGTTTTAAGCTCAGCCGTACACAACCCAACACACCGTACTGGTATAATTACAGCAAATTAAGAACAGTTACGTGGTTTGTTTCTGCGATGCAAATGCTGGCTGGTGTGAATATATATTTATAAGCACCTGTGCAAGTGCTTCAGAATGTTATCTTCCAGAGAAGCAGCTCGGATACGCAGCCCGGAGGGCGGACGTACCCTGCGCAAGGAGTCGGCCGGTTGTTGCTGGGGGTGTTACCTTCCTCGAGCATAAAAAGGAGGTTACGAGCTTTGAAACCATTCTCGGAACTGCTTCAGGGAAGCTTGTTGCACGGCTCCGGTGGGGACGTTAGAATAACCATCGGTGGGAGCAGCGGCGAGCGTGCCGGTAACGGAAGGAAGAGCACCAAGCGCCCTGCCTTCCGCCGCCGAGTCCCCCTGAACCTGGGCGCGGGACCCTCGCAGCCGGCCGCGGGGAGCACCGAGCGGGGGGCGGCCTCCCCCCGGGCCGGCCCCGGCAGCGCTCCGCCCCCGGCGCCGGGCC